>NC_143480.1:10204464-10420085 GCF_027475165.1 Benincasa hispida | reverse complement strand
AATTTTTAACAAACACTTGCATACGGGTATTGAAGATGTTTTTCAGAGCGCCATGCCTGAGTTGTGCGGAAGGTTATCCGAACACCCCCTGTAGGGACTCCATGATCTCATAGGTAGTGATTATGGGCTCATGCTTCTTAGCTAAGACTTCAGAAAGGCTTGCCAAGATAAATGCTCGGACCTTCTCATTTGCTCGTATCCAACGCTCATACACCTTTCGAACGTTTCAAGAAGCATTTTGAGCATAAACAAGAGAACAATCCTCCATAAGGACAAATCTCAGGTCATCAATGGTTAAAATCATGTTGATTTTGTTTTTCCATGTTCCATAATTGTCCCAGTAAGTTTGTCGGCAGTCAGTAAGTTTAGTGTCGCAGAAGTCATTATGAAAAATTGTTGAAACATAGAATTTATTTATATTAGTATTCAAGCATTACCCATTTGAAAAACCAACCAAATTTAGCAAAATAATATAATGCATCCTATGTGAGATCTATTTTGCAATGATGTTTTAGTGAGACAGGGTAAAAGCCACCGTAGGGTGGTCATGCACTGAAATGAGACCATTTCAAAAATATACAAAACTATTCCTTGTGACTGTAGATATTAGTCACCATTGTTCAGTCCCAACACTGGTAACTTGCTTAACGTTTTTTTAAGTGTAACCCTCTCATTTTAGATTCTAGAGTTCTGTCCCAATGAGCCAACCATAGGAAAAAAAATTTGATTTCAGCAAAAACTAAAACAATCCTATCCATTTCTGAAGTTTGAGTAAAAAATCATGCAAATGCCATCCGTAGGTGGACACAAGCAAATGTGTCTCAAGGCCAAACATGAAAATTTACTACAAACCAATGAGAGAGACCGTGGGATATGTTGACACACGTCCCGCTCTCATTTACTATAAACACTCTTTCCATTCACCTTGGTATTGACCTATACAAACACCACCCATAGGGGGACACAAGCAAGGTGCCCCAAGGACGAATATACATCTCACGGTGTGAACTTATAGGGAGTTACGAGAGATACATGAAAAAGGAAAAATGAAGAATCTTATACTCCATTTTCCTCCCTGGGTGTTTTATCTAAGGTTAATTTAATTTAGAAAAATATGGCTAATTATTTTATTAAGTGATTGTTTAAATTTTCCCAAAAGTAACACTTACTTTGGATAGCTAAACAAATTTTTATTAATGTTTATTAAACACTTTAATAAACTTTAATCAACAATGGCATGCTTGTGGCAAATCTATCTAATTTACCTTTCCAGGTCAGTTCTCAGGTAGAGGTGTTCCATTTCCGTCAACTTAAATACCCCAACCTAGACAAAACTAGCCTTAGACAAAAGGTCCCTTATAGATATATTTGTTACCATTATAATATTTTAATTAAAACAAATTTAATCTGATTAAACTGATTAAAGATTAAACTTGTTTTTAATCTCATTAGAAATGTGATCTTAGTTCTATGTAAATCATGTTTTAAAACTATTTTAAAAAATGATTTTAACCTAATGTTTGCATGCAATTCTGAATATTGATTTTAATTTCTATTTTCATTTAATATAACTTTTATAAAAAAAATTAAATAAATTAAAACCAATTATTGCATGTTAAAGTATACTTATGTAAATTATAACAATTATAAAATAACCTATAGTAGTGACATGCTTCATGCAATTCGATTTCATTACTTAACATACATAACATTTATATACTAAAGTAATGAAATAATTAATAACATACATCTATCTATACATTCAAACTGTATATATAACTCTTATAATATAAATGATGCATGGCTATGTTATTAATGCATGTAAACATATATTATAACACTTATATTATATGATGCATGAACATGCTATAAAATTAAATCATGCAACTATATGTTATGACATTTATAATATAAATTATGCATGAATAATGCATAACCTATGGTGGCATTTTACTATATGGCATACATTATGACATATAATTATATAAATTAAATCATACATCATATATATAATTTAAATAATTATTGGACCATGATTGGACTTTAAACAATTAATTTAATTACTTAAAAATAACTAACTATTACATAATAATGCCAAACCAGTTCAAAACAGGTTAACCAAGCCTTGAACTGCACAAACTGGACCGCTTAGCACTCGAACCTGCCACGAACTAGCCAAACCAAGCGAACTGGATGAACCACGAGCTGGAAAAACCACGAACCACGTGGGAACCAAAAATTTTTTTCGTCTCGAGGTGTTGCAACGCTATGGAAAATTCTTTCGTTTGAAGGCACAACAGTGCAACGCTACTGTACAGTTGCGAAATACATCGGTCCTTCTCCGATTCTGGCCTTGTTTTCTCTAGAAATCCATCGGAACAATCATGAATGACTCAAGACTTTTAAAATACAGACTCTCTCGCAATATATGCCAAAAAACAAAGGGCCCTTACAAACCAATTTGCAAAATTAAAGCGATAAATCTAAAAGGGTCCAATCTCGAAACATCCAAAAATTGAAACCACACACATCTGTTCATCATTTGAAAAAATACATAATGCAACCACCAATTTTGTAAAATCAATTCTGGAATAATAAAATTTGGGACCAAAACCTAGCTTTGATACCAATTAAAGAAACCCTAAGGGATAGAAATTATTTTTACAGAACACAAATTTACAAAACCTTACCCTTGAAGAATCGTTCTTCACAAATTTCCTCCTCTTCGATAACATACAATAACGATCCAAGATGGCCACCACCATAAAATCTTCCTCAGTATTCTCTGTAAAGGAAGAGAAACACAAGAGTTGTGGCCTCTGTGATTTTAGAATAAAGAGATAGATTGAGAAAAGAAGAGAAGATTTGGGGAAAGAAAAACTGTAGGGAGATCACTAAAAAAAACAATGGCCTCTGTCACAAGTCTTATGTGAAGAAGATTATCTCCCTAATTTCCCACTCACTATGTGAGATTAAAAGAGAATTAAGGGGATGGAAGTTATTTCCTTCCCTTTACTTTTAAAAATAAATTAATTTTAATTTAAATAAATATTGAACGTGCGTGCGTTCGTGTGTGTGTGTAAATTAATCCAATATTGATTCTCATTAATCCCTGCTAAGCTACAGAAGGGACTTTATAGACTTGTAGATTGAAGCTTTAATGGTACTTGAATAATTAATTAAACTCCTTTAATTAAATTTTTCGACATCCATTAACTGTCGGTCACTCCACTAAATGCTGGCAGCTACACTCTTCGCACTATATATATATTTCTATGTCCATTGGATATAACTAATCAATGGTGCTTCGACCCTTCACAAATTGCTCGTAAGTACAGTTGGACCAAAATTATCGTTTTACCCCTATAGTTATATCTAACTTCTTAAGGATCATTGATCTCTCTAATGAACAATAAATCATAGTCCCACTATGACTAAACCTTTCTTGAGCCAAGAGAAGGTACGACGCCACATTGTTTAAGCCCCATAATCAATCCTTAAGGAAGCAATTTATCTACTTGTCCCGATATTGAGGAATGAGTAAATTTCTTCTTGTGTAGTTGTGTTCCCAGCTCCCTAATCAGACAAATTCTCAAAATGGTAGACTTATTGAGTCAGTGATCTGGGCACTCTCACCCATACAAATCAAAGGACTGCCTTCACAGGCAGAAGTTCATAACTCACTCAAGATTTAGGTCATGTCACCTTGGTCATCCTGGTGAAATGTAAGTCTCTATTATGAATGGTGTTATATAATGAGACTAGTCATTTCGTGGTTCGGTTATATAAACTTCTTTGTATAGAACACCCATGCTCACATGTCTCCACATGAATGATTAGGATCATATCATTTATAGCACTTTATAACAATTATAACATCTATAAAGCGGGTCGTATTCGTAGTGTCATCAGGATAAGGTACCCAATCTTATCCATCTACTACAGACCATTTAGATTATCACTTAAACATGATCCATCTATATGTCTCTACATACATGTTTAAGCTACAGATGATAGCCTTGGATATTAGTTTATTGGTTGTGAGCTAATGCTACTAAATGTTAAACAAAACATCTCATATTTTGTTAAATAAATAAAATGTTTGTACATTACAATTACAAACTATAGGACCCACGAGACTTAGGGCATCAACCCCAACATGTCTGACGTTCTTATCAAGAAGCATGAGGCCATGATGTTCATGCATCAGATCATGGAGTCCCTCCAAAAGATGTTTGAACAACTGATGCGTGGAAAATGAAGTAAATAAATATGCGTTTATCGTTCGTTCTCCATGTGTCACTGATCATGCGTTGGATGAAGGGATATGCAATATACGTTTGATGACCATGCGTTCCTGCCACAAGTTTCCTTGCTCTCTCGCCAAGTATAACGAGATTGCAAGTTTTTCGGGTGATCCGAGGTCGAATTCAGGGACTTGTAGCTAAATGTTATGAAGTAAGTGTTTGTGGCGAAGAATAAAAGAATATTGAAGATTATGGGCTATGCGCTACTTCTACTCCTAACTAACAGATTAAACAATGGAAGTACGACTATGAGAGATAGAGACACGGAAACTATTAATGCGTAATAAAATGCATGGGAAAATAGATAAAATGGCGGGGATGACTTCACTGCATCATTAAGCTTGATCGGAAGAGTAATGTCAGCCAACGCAAGCTATGCGATTATGCTACACACACTTGACAAAGATGCATGTGATGTATATATGATAGTGTCGAGAGGCCTTACGTATAAGTCTCTATTCTTGCTCACGTGCTCCCACACATAAACAAGATGATCGTATACCACCATATCCTATCTATAGGGTGCATACACTGTGTAATAGCAAACAGAGCTTATCTCTAAGCCTCTATTCTTGTCTACGCGATCCAATCTGACTCCCTCAAGTCTAGATTTGGTCTTTAGACTACTTTCTCAAGTGTGCCTAAATGATGAATGATGCGCTCATAAGACAAGGTAATCACATAAACATTGTTGTCATAAGATTATTCCTATCTCTAGAAACACTGCTTATTTTGCTTAATGCATTCCACCACTTCACTCATGGGCAGTTAGCTACCGCTGATCAGCTAATAGACAAGTGTTGCTATAACATCACACTAAGCCAATAGGATTTTCTCATAACACTCGCGCAACGCACACCTCTCGGTGGTTTGCTACTTGCTTCATATGTCTATGCTGCATGACTAAGTATGCGATACTCTAGCAATCTTACTTAGTCTTTGCAGTGAAAGTAAAGGATGATAAGAAAATAAAGATGGAATCGAAGGAAATAGAGAAATGCATTGATCACAAAATGTATTAATCTCTTAAGCCACAATGTAATACAATACAGAGATAGAAGAGATATGGAGGGCCAGGTGGGCAATGTTTTGCGTCCATCAGATGTGTGTCAAGGTTGCCGGTGGTGCTATGGATGGGCGGTAGAATAGTCTCTCTCGAGATCTACCTCCAACGGAGCCGATCGTCACTCGAAATGGTAGGAGGAATGAAGAACTCTCAAGACTATCTTCTCATGCTTTTGTCTGGATCACAAGGATCTACCCAAAGGCAGAAACTCGGATAATTTGAAATTGTGCTCTAAGGCTTCTATTTATAGAGCTTGATCGCCGACAACAATAATGGTCCATCTCTAAAATTCTGCAGCTAACGGCGTGATGGAACTGCTCTGAAACTCTACTACTAACGGCATGGTAGGTGAAATGTCAATATCACCTTTTGATACTCCCAAGGTATACGTTCATGCTTGGTTTCCGAAGTATCATCGCATTCCACCACCCTTGCGATCATCCCTCTATTATGGTTATACTCTGTAACTGCAACCTCTATGCGATGGATGCATGCGGTTAATGGCCATAACATCCATGCGTCGAGCGAATACGATCGCGTATGCAACGCTTCCTACGATGGTGAGATTCACCGCATGTGATCGATTCCTACGTTAGCTACAAAAATAGAATATTGGATGCAAAGTAACGCATAATAGTGTGTTAGCTGAGATTTTATATGCTGATCAGCGCAAGCTCGTTTTCTCATGAATTCTTATTATAATCAGCGCATATTCTTCTTAACAGTCTTCATAATTCTAAATAAAAAACCTATAATAACGTCCATTTCTGCCCATCATCACACCCCCAAACTTAGAATCATGCTTGTCCTCAAACATGCCTTATACTCAAGAAATTCATAATTCACCTTCTAGCTTTCCTTTGCAATGACCAGCCTCTCAGAATATAATCTACTCATACTTCTAACCATGGCAGCAACACTCTCCTCAACTTTGACTACTTCTTCAAAGAAATCTTTTTCTAAGCTTAAGTCAAGCAAGCCTCTGCTAAAAAACTTTTTACTCATGCCCCGCAACTTTGCGTTTAGCTTTTAACAATGCGTCCGTTTAAAAAAATTCAAAGCCTTGCGATTTATTATTAAAATGCGGCGTTGAACCTGGTTACGCTCTTCGTTTTGGCTTGCCCCCATGGGTGTCATGCGAATAGCCAACCTCATTTGCATGCCATATTCAACTCAACTCTTGCCTTGGCTTAATTTGAGCTTGTGCCAAATAGAGGAGTTGCGCTTATGCGTTGATTTTGGCCACTTACTTTCGTTTTGGCTTATCTGCACGGGTGTCATGTAAAGTATCAAACTACAAGTAAGTGCCTTTCACAACTTAGCTCTTATCAGCTTGAGTTTCCCCTTTGCGCTGACAGTGGAGTTTTCATTCCCGAACTTTTTTTTTATTTTATTTATTTTTTAATAGCATCACAATGTAATGAACGAATTTTTCGGGACCACTGCCACCCCCAAACTTAGAGATCAGCAACACTCTTGTCGAAAAGCTAAAGACAACTTATCAGGAATACGGAAACAAATGTTTGAGTAGAGGTTTACACACACAAAACTTAGACTGTCAAACCTTGAAGAAGCTATTAAAAGTGAGGTAAGTTTTGCAATTTCTAGTTAGTGAATGTAATGAATTATACGTACCATCATAGATGCAACGCAAAGGTAGCAAGCGGACAAAAGAGAATTTAAAAAGGATAATGCATAAAAGATAACAAGAAAAGAACCTTTGAGTAGAATAACACTTGCGATCATGCCTTAGAATTCATGCGGTCAAAGCCATGCGTTGAATGATGGAGAGGATTCTTTCGTTGAAACTGCGCACCAAGGAGAATTATTGTCGCACCTACAAGGAGTGAACGCACCACATCCAAGAAAGCAGCCACATATCCAAAACAACAATAATTAAAATAAACTAAACTAAGACAGAAAGGTAAAGATAGAGTAGAAGACGTCCCTGGAGAAATTAGAGTGATGCCACCGTAAGGAGTCTTCCATGCAGGAGATTGTTCTCAACTGCTTAGGTCAAGAGGCTCGCTCTGACCATTGGAATTTTCGGCAATTGTTGGGCGCATGTTGGTCGGCACGCGCTTATAACTGCCTTCAGCTCATGCGACTGGTTGCCTTTCTATCTTGGGGTCAATACTGGCTTTTGGCGCATCGCCTATACTTCAAATATTGTTTGCAACTTGGTCGCACAAGCTACAATACTCCCAAGGTAAAAAGGTTGCCTGCGAAAACACAAAACTCAACAAACTATTAGCCACCAAGTCCCCCGCAACGGCGCCAAAAACTAGCGTGGAAAATGAAGTAAATAAAAATGTGTTTTTCATTCATTCTCCATGCATCGCTGGTCATGCATTGGACGAAGGGATATGCAATATGCGTTTGATGACCATGCATTCTTGCCACAAGTTTTTTTTTGCTCTCTCGTCAAGTATAACGAGATCGCAAGTTTCTCGGGTGATCCGAGGTCGAACTCAGGGACTTGTAGCTAAATGTTATGAAGTAAGTGTTTGCGGTCAAGAATAAAAGAATATTGAAGGTTATGAGCTATGCGCTACTTCTACTCCTAACTAACAGATTAAACAATGGAAGTATGGCTATGAGAGGTAGAGACATGACAACTGTGAACGCATAATAAAATACATGGGAAAATAGATAAAATGGCGGGGATGACTTCACCGCATCACTAAGCTTGATCGTAAGGGTAACCCCAGCCAACGCAAGTTATGCGATTATGCTACACACACTTAACAAAGACGCATGCGATGTATATGCGATAGTGTCGAAAGGCCTTATGTCTAAGTCTCTATTCTTGCTCACGTGCTCCCACACATAAACAAGATGACCACATACCACCATATCCTATCTATAGGGTGAATACGTTGTGTAATAGCAAACACAGCTTATCTTTAAGCCTTTATTCTTACCTATGCGATCTAATCTGAATCTATTTAGCCTAGATTTGGTCTTTAGACTACTCTCTCAAGTGTGCCTAAATGATGAATGATGCGCTCATAAGATAAGGTAATCACATAAACATGGTTGTCATAAAATTATTCCAATCTCTAGGAATACTACTTATTTTGCTTAATGCATTCCACCACTTACCCTTCCGGACAGTTATCTACCATTGATCAGCTCATAGATAAGGGTTGCTACAGATCACACTAAGCAAATAGGATTTTCTCACAATACTCGCGCAAGCACACCTCTCGGTGGTTTGCTACTTGCTTCATATGTCAATGTTGCATTCTTAAGTATGCGATACTCTAGCAATCTTACTTAGTCTTTGCAGTGAAAGTAAATGATGATAAGAAAATGAAGATGGAATCGAAGGAAATAGAGAAATGTATTAATCTCTTAAGCCACAATGTAATACAATACAGATAAGAGATATGGAAGACCAGGTGGGCAATGTCTTGCGTCCATCAGATGTGTGTCAAGGCTGTCGGTGGTGCTATGGATGGGCGGTGGAGTAGTCTCTCTCGAGATCTACCTCCGACAGAGCTCCGATCATCACTCGGAATGGTATGAGGAATGAAGAACTCTCAAGACTATCTTCTCATGCCTTTTTCTGGTTCACAAGGATCTGTCCGAATGCAGAAACTCAGATAATTTGAAGTTGTGCTCTAAGACTTATATTTATAGAGCTTGATCGCCGACGACATTAATGGTCCTTCTCTGAAATTCTACAGCTAACGGCGTGATGGACCTGCTCTGAATCTTTCCTGCTAACGGCATGGTAGGTGAAATGTCAACATCACCTTTTGATACTTCCAAGGTAGGCATTCATGCTTGGTTTTCGAAGTATCATCGCATTCCACCACCCTTGCGATCATCCCTCTATTATGGTTATATTCTGTAGCCGCAACCTCCATGCGAAGGACGCATGCAATTAATGGCCGCAACATCCATGCGTCGAGTGAATACGATCGCGTATGCGATGCCTCTGCAATGGCGAGATTCACCACATGTGATCGATTCCTGTGTTAGCTACAAAAATAGACAATTGGATGCAAAGTAACGTATAATAGTGAGTTAGCCGAGTTTTTATATGTTGATCGATGCAAGCTCGTTTTCTCATGAATTCTTAGTATAATCACTGCATATTCTTCTTAACAGCCATCATAATTCTAAATAAAAGGCCTATAATAACGTCCATTTTTGCCCGTCATAAAAAACCGTGGGAGAACATGTTCTCAACTTGATGGTCTAGTTCAATGACGCTAAAATGAACAGTGCGGTCAGTGACAAGCAAATTCAGGTGTCCTTTATTTTGGAATCTCTTCCAAAGAGTTTCCTTCAAATCAGCAGCAATGTGGTTATGAACAAAATACAGTACAGTATGACTACCCTTCTTAATGAGTTACAGACTTATCAGTCCCTTATGAAAGATAAGGGACTAGTAGAAGGAGAAGAAATGTTGCCCATTCCAAGAAGTTCCACAAGGGTTCATCCTCGGAAACCAAGTCTGTTCCTTCATCCTTTATTTATAAAAAGATCCAAAAAAAAGAAAATGAGGGAAAAGGAAGGCCCTGCTGCTGGGAAAGGCAAAGGTCAGGCTAAGGTAACCGATAAGGGAAAATGCTTCCACTACAATGTGGATGGTTCCTGGAAACGCAATTGCCCTAAGTACTTCACTAAGAAGAAGAAAGAGAATGAAGGACAATATGGTTTGCTAGTTCTGGAAACTTGTTTAGTGGAAAATGACCATAATGACTGGATACTTGATTTGGAAGCCGCTAATCACATTTATTCTTCTTTACAGGGAATTAGTTCCTTCCAACAGCTCAAGGAGGGTGAAATGACGCTCAAGGTTGGAACAAAAGACGTCATTTCAGCTCATGTAGTGGGAGTTGCTAAGTTGTTTTTTTGGGAATAGAACCTTGTTTTTAGAAAACTTATACATTGTTTCTAAAATGAAGAAGAACCTTGTTTCTATTTCATGTTTAATTGAACAATCGTACTCTGTTTCTTTTTCATCTAATGAAGCATTCATTATGAAAAATGATGTGACTATCTGTTCAGCTAAAATAGAAGACAACTTATATGTGTTATGACCAATTGAATCAAAAGCACTTTTAAATCATGAGATGTTTAAAACTACAAATATTCAAACAAAAAGACGAAGAATTTCTCCAAGTAACAATGATACGTATCTTTGGCATTTAAAATTAGGTCAAATAAATCTCGATAGGATCGAGAAATTGGTAAAGAATGAACTTATAAGCAACTTAGAAGATGATTCATTACCTCATGTGAATTTTGTCTTGAAGAAAAAATGACTAAAAGACTTTTTAGTGGAAAAGGTTATAGAGCCAAAAAGGCCTTAGAGCTCATACATTCAGATCTTTGTGGCCCAATGAATGTAAAGGCTAGAATAGGGTACAAATACTTCATTTATTTCCATAGATGATTATTCGAGGTATGGTTACTTATACCTAATGAAACATAAGTATGAAGCATTTGAAAAGTTCAAAAAGTATAAGGCTGAAGTTGAAAACCTATTAGGTAACACGATTAAATCACTTTGATCTGATCAGGGTGGAGAGTACATGGATATAGAATTATAGGACTATATGATAGAAACATGGAATTCAATCACAACTTTCAGCACCTGGTACACCTCAGTAGAACAATGTTTCAGATAGGAGAAATAGAACCTTATTAGATATAGTTCGTTCTATGATGAGTTATGCTCAATTGCCTAACTCGTTTTGGGGGTATGCAGTAAAGACTGCAATTTACATCATGAACAATGTTCCCTCGAAAATGTTTTTGAAACATCTTTCGAGTTATGGAGGGGGCGTAAACTGAGTTTACGTTACTTTAGAATCTGGGGTTGTCCTATACATGTGTTATTGACAAATCCTAAGAAGTTGGAACCCCATTCAAGGTTATGCCAATTTGTTGGTTACCCTAAGGAGAAGAGTGGTGGTCTATTCTATGACCCTCAATAAAATAAGATGTTTGAATCGACAAACGCTACATGTTTTTTAGGAAGATCACATAAGAGATCATAGACCACATAGCAAAATAGTATTAAGTGAAGCTACTAAAGAATCAACAAGGGTTGTTGATGCAGCTGGTTCTTCATCAAGAGTAATGAAGAAGCCAATACTTTAGGTCAGTATTGTCCGTCTCAATCACTGAGAGTGCCTCGGCGCAGTGGGAGGGTTGTGATAGAACTTGATTATTACTGGGGTTTAACTGAAACTCAGGGTTATCTTACCAAACGATGGCAATAAGGATCAATTATCCTATAAACGAGCAATGAATGACGTAGACAAAGACCAATGGGTCAAAGTCATGGACTTGAAATAGAGTTTATGTACTCCAATTCAGTATGGGAACTTGTAGATTCGCCTGAAGAGGTCAAACCCATAGGGTGTAATTGGATCTATAAAAGAAAGAAAAGTGTAGTTGGAAAGGTACAGACCATCAAAACTAGACTTGTAGCAAAGGGTTATACTTAGAGAAAATGGGTTGATTATAAGGAAACTTTTTTCCCTATTGCTATGGTTAAGTCTATAAGAATTCCCTTATCCATAGCCATATATTATGACTATGAGATATGGCAAATGGATGTTAAGACTGCTTTTCTGAATGACAATCTTGAAAAAAACTTCTTATGTCTCAGCCCAAGGGGTTCATAGCCCAAGGTTAGGAGCAAAAAGTTTGTAAGCTGAATCGATCAATCAACGGGTTGAAGTAGGCTGATAACTTGTAGAAATACAAGTTATTTATACTTCTTTATTTAGATATTGCGGCTAAAAGAAAGGAAAGTTGCATCAATTGTAGAGAAATTAGTTAAGAAATGCAAGAATCATAAATTGTCGCCAATACACCCACTGACACCATTGCGATGGTAGAAAAGGATATTTCAAGTATGTTTTTCAAGAAATCAAGTCACCGCATGCATTCATGGCTCAAGATAAAAAGAATAACGCATCTACGTCGCATTGCATCAATCATTCAAAAATGAATAGATGATCAACGCAGTGACCGCGCGTGCGACAATCGATCAAGAGCTAAGCGATTAACGCAATCTCAACCACATGCGGTAATAAAAAAAAAACAACACCGCATGCGGGCAAACGATCGAAGATGCAAAAGAGCGACGCAATTGCAGAGGATCCTGACAAGTGTACAGCTGACCGTTGTGCATTTTTTACGGGATTAATCGCGTAACAGAAGAAATATTCACTCTACCATTTCCGGAATTACCATAACAATAAAGTGGGGTCCACGCTGTAGAGAGTCAAAGATGAGCCTATAAATAACCTCTAAAATTCTATTGGAAAATATACTTGATACAGGCATATTTTGATATTTGTATATCAAGAAAGAGACTGGTCTGAAGAGCCTGATCGGAGAAAATCCGGGAAGATTTAAGAGACAAGGTCGAGAGGTAAGTCTTAGGAAAAATCCTTTCAATCCTCGCCGTTGAAGCTCTGTACCAAGGTCACTTCTACCAAACGAGCAAGCCCGAGGGGGAAGCTCTTCTCTTCATCCATTCCATATGCCAGTAAGCAAATCCACCATCCAGATCTGTGTCAAGACGTTGGCACTCTTCTATCTCTCTTTATCATTAATTGTATTCATCTTCTTTATCTATCATTCACACCATGTATCAGATGCTAAATCTTAGTATTGAATGTCATGATCATTTCCATCTCCATCTTTCTGTCTATTTCCGTTCATCTGTAATTCGCTTTCTCCACGATGTTTTCTTAATCCCTTGGTAATTAGCATGAATCTAAAAAGTAAATTAATTTGTGTTAAGGAAATAAATGTGTTTACCTAAAGCATGCTAGACGACATCTTCACCTGTGAGAGCAGAAGTGAAGATACCATTCCTCTTGTTGAGAGAAGGTTGGAAGAATGCGTTAATTAAAGCAAGAAGTACTTCTAGAGATGGAAGCAACCTTGTGTTCCTTACGTTCATCCCTGTTTCACCATAGAGATGTAGGAACATAGTTGATCACCGAGAGGTGTACGCCAAGGGAAAGCGGAACCGTAGTTATGTCTTTAACGCAATTAATGAACTTGCGATGTTTATATTAATTACCCTTTCTATTTCTGTTTCCTACATAAAGACTTGCCACCGCAGAACACGATCCTTTGTATAATCTTTATGGTCAGTCTCAAACTCAGTATCATGTATCAGTATCCTGTACTTTGTATCATAATAGCTTAAGTTTACTTTTATCGCACTTTATCTTATTATCGTAACTATACTTTACCGCAATATTATACTTTACCACAATTTAAATACTTGTACACACCACTCTTTTTATTTATTGAAAAACCTTCGGTCGCATATATCACGAACGTAATGCATTAACTAAGCAATCCCTGTGTTCGACCTCGGATCACTCCGGGAAACTTGCGGTGGAATTATACTTGGTTTCAGCGCAAGCAAACTTGTGACAACGCATAGCATACTACAAGCATTCCATTAATAACGCATACATCTAGAAATAGTATCGCATAAAATGTACATGAGCAGCAACATAACATAACATTTTGCGTTGCAAGTTTATGGCAACATGAGCTTGTAGCACATCATTATGCATGCAAATCTTAAGTCATCATAGGCATCTAGATCTTAGAACATTAGATTTGATATAGAGATCAAATCTTTTAGTTTTGATCAAAACGTTGATGAACCTTATATCTACAAGAAAATCATCAACGATATAGTAGCTTTCTTAGTACTTTATGTGGACATTATCCTACTCATTGGGAATGATGTAGGGTACCTTACTAAAATTAAGGAATGGTTGGTAGCCCAATTCCAAATGAAAGATTGGGAGAGGTGCATTATGTACTTGGGATCCAAATACTTAGGGATTGTAAGAACAAAATGTTGGCTTTGTCTCAAGCAACTTATATCGATAAAATATTGACTCGATATTGAATGCAGAACTCTAAGAAGGGTTTATTACCTTTTAGACACAGGGTTTACTTGTCTAAGGAACAATTTCCTAAGACACCTTAAGAAATTGAGGATATGAGATGTATTCCCTATGCCTCAGCTGTGGGTAGCTTAATGTATGATATGCTTTGCATTAGGCCAGAGTCAATAGGTACCAGTCCAATCAAGAGTTAGTGAAAGAACTCGTATTGAAGAGATCCTTGAGCAGAAGCGGATCATCCATATGCCATTAATTATTGAAAACATAATTTACAGCAAACATATAATAGATATGCATTTAAAATAAATTACATCATGCTTTTTACAAGAAAAAAAAGGGTTCAAGATACATTACCCTTGAAGACCTTTTCCTTCACGAAACTCCATCGAACAATCACGAACCTCCTTGAAGATTTTATTCAACGAAACCTCGAACGATAACCCTGACACTACCATAAAGAGTCCTTGGTATTCTCGAGGTGAGAACCCAGGAGTGGTGGGCTCTGACTATTTTGGTTAGGAAGGATAGTTTGGGTGTGGAGGAAGAAGAAGATTGAGAAAGTTCTCTCACAAGAACTCATAGAACTTTTCTGCAAAGACTCTCAATCGTTTAGCAAAAGCAATTCGTTCAGGGAGAAGAGAAAACTACTTTTCTTTTATTCCTTTTACCATAAAATTAATAACCACCCACTAAGATGGTTGGAGAGAAAAGATGGGGAAGTTATTATTCAAATAATAATAAAATAATATAAATAAATATGATAACTAACTTATCATATTATATTTATATTAAATTATATGTTATATCAATATAACATATAACCTATAGTTTTAATAGTGTATCACATACAATATAAATTATAGTTTCTTTTCTCTATTTTATGGAATTTAATATAAGTCATATTTATATTAAATTTAACAACTATGAATCACATTCATAGAAAATATATTTGAATCTCATTCAAATATTTATTTCCTCCCATTAAACTATAATATATCAAATACATTATGACAATTATATCATATATAATTGAAACAATTTAATTATGTCATATATAATTAAATTCCTCTTATTAATTTGAACAATTAAAATTAACCCAAAAACTGATTCTCATCTAAATCCTTTTGAGCTACCAAATGGATCTTATGGACCTGTAGCTTGAAACTCCAACGGTACATGAATAATTAATTAAACTCTTTAATTACATTATTCACCATCTATTAACTGTCAGCACTCCACTAAAGTCCGACAGCTATACTCTCCGAACTACAGATATATATTTGTGTCCATTGGATATAACTATTCAATAGTACGATGATCCTTCACAAATTGCTCGTATACAGTTGGGCCAATTATCATTTTGCCCTTGTAGTTACATCTAACTCCTTAAGTACCACTAATACCTCTAATGAACAATAGATTATAGTCCTATGACTAAACCCCTCTCGAGCCAGGAGATGGTGTGGCGCCACATTATTCAAGACTCGGATTCAGCCCTTAAGGGAGTAATTTATCTACTTACCCCTATTTCAGGGAAGGAGTGAATTCCATTTTGTGTAGCTGTGTTCCCAACTCCCCAATCAGATGAATCTCCAAAATGGTAGGCTTTTTTAGTGGGAGGTACTTGGGGCATAAGATTCTTCACTTAAACCTTTCACATTTCTCCTAAATAGTCCACACCGTGAGATCTAACTTCGACCTCGAGGCACCTTTGGCGTGTCCCCCTAACGGATGGTGTTTAGGTAGGTCAATATCAAGGTGGATGGAGAGAGTGTTCATAGTAAGTGGGAGTGTGAAATACGACAGCATATCCCTTTGTCTCCCTCGTTGGATTGAATAAAGTTACTGCACATCGCCTCGAGGCATCCTGGGAGTGTCCCCCTAAAGGATAGCAGTTTTACGCGTTTCTTTATTTGATCTCCTGTAAGAGGATAAGGTAACTTACTCTCTTGTCCTAATCTGCTTCTTCCCTACGATGGGCTCATTAGGGCGGGACTCTGGCACCGAAAGCGAGGGATCACACTTACATGGAATAGTTAAAGGTTAACAATTCTGGATCAAAAAATTGTGGTTGTTAGGTTCAGTTCCAAGAGTTGGTTCTGCCTAATGGTTAAGAATGTCTCATCCCAGCGAAGAGGCATTTGATCACCCCACTGATAAAACGTCCGTCCTGCCTCACTGGGCATCATTGCAAGAAGTCTATAACTTAGGGTACTTGAAACTATTTTGCAAAATTGATTGGTTTAAAAGTGGTTTAGCAAAATCTAATAAAGTTGTGTTCGTATTTTCAACAACTTTTTCAAAATGGAAACATCCACTTGGCTTTGTTGAGCACCGAAAAATTAACTGGTGACAATTTCGCAACATGGAAACATATGATCACGACGATCCTAATCATCGAGGATCTCATGTTCGCTCTCACGGAGGCCTGTCCTCCTATTCCAGCTCAAAATGTCGCTCGCAAATGTTCAGGAGGTATTCGAGCAATGGACAAGGGCGAATGAGAAGGCCCGATCCTATATGTTGGCAAGTCTTTCTGAAGTCTTGGCCAAGAAACATGAGCCGATGGTCTCCGCGCGTGAGATCATGGAGTCCTTGTGGGGGATGTTTGGACAACCATCTGAACAGCTTATATATGAGGCTCTTAAATATATATTCAACTTCAAAATGGAAGAAGGTGCCTCTTTTCGTGAACATGTACTTAACATGATGGTCCACTTTAATGTGGTGGAGTTGAATGGGTCTACCATCAATGAAGGCAGCTAGGTTAGTATAATCCTGCATTCTTTGTCGGAGAGCTTTCTGCACTTTGTTAGCAATGTGATTCTTAACAAAGTGAAATATAACCTTACAACTCTCATTAACGAGTTGCAGACCTACCCATCTTTACTGAAAAGTAAGGAGAGGAAGAAGGGTGAGGCAAATGTTGCTTCATCTTCCAGGACGTTCCATAGAGGTTCGACCTCAGGAACGAAGTCTGCACCTTCTACTTCGAACTCTACAAAGAGGAAGAAGAAGAAGGGTGGTAAGGGAAAAGGGAAGGCGCCTGCTAACCCATCGCCGGTCGCCCTAAGTAGGCATCCACCGGTTGCAAAGGGAAAGTGTTTCCACTGCAACCAAGATGGACACTAGAAGAGGAACTGTCCTCAGTATCTGAAAGAGAGGAAGGTAGCCAAGGCCGATAAAGGTACATATGATTTACTTGTACTTGAAACTTGTTTAGTGGAAAATGATGATTCAGCCTGGATAATTGATTCGGGCACCACTAATCACGTTTGTTCTTCTTTTTAGGGGATTAAATCTTGGCAACAGCTAGAGGCTGGTGAGATGACGATGCAAGTAGGCATCGGGCACATCGTCTCAGCTGTGGTAGTGGAAGGGCTCCAGTTAGCTTTACAGAATAGGTTTCTTGTTTTGAATGATGTATATATTGTTCTCGAACTAAAAAGGAACCTTATTTCTATAAAGTGTTTATTACAATGTATGGATAAAGTATTTATTCATAAAGATGGTGTTTTTATTTGCACAGCAAATCTAGAATCTAATTTATATATGCTAAGGCCATTAGCCATTAATTCCCTCCATAATACTGAATTGTTTAGAACTGTTGTAACTCAATCGAAACGTCGACGTATTTCTCCAAAAGAAAATGCCCAATTTTGGCATCTACGTTTAGGGCACATCAATCTCAATAGGATTGAGAGATTGGTGAAGAATGGACTTCTAAGTGAGTTAGAAGAAAATTCTTTAGCAGTGTGCGAGTCTTTCCTTGAGGGTAAGATGACTAAACGCCTTTCACTGGAAAAGGTTATAGAGCCAAGGAGCCTCTTGAGTTAGTACATTCTGACCTTTGTGGTCTTATGAATGTGCGAGCCCGAGGTGGCTATGAGTGTTTTATCAATTTCACTAATGATTATTCCAGATAGGGGTATGTTTATCTTATGCAACGAAAGTCTGGATCCTTTGAAAAGTTCAAAGAGTTCAAGGCTTTAGTTGAAAACGCATTGGATAGATGGATTAAAACACTTCGACCAGAACGAGGTGGAGAGTTTTTGGACTCGACATTTCAGGACTATTTGATAGAACATGGAATCGTTTCCCAACTCACGGCGCCGGTACATCTCAGTAGAATGGTGTAGCGGAGAGGAGAAATAGAACCTTCTTGGACATGGTTCGCTCGATAATGATTTGTGCTTCCTTACTGAACTCGTTTTGAGGTTTCGCAGTGGAGACTGCAGTATATATACTCAATTGTGTTCCCTTCAAGAGTTTTGCAATAACACCTCTAGAGTTGTGGAACGGGCATAAAGCTAGTTTACGTCACTTTCGCATTTAGGGTTGCCCTACACATGTGCTTGAGTCAAATCCCAAGAATCACGGTCGAGGTTATGCTAGGCTACCCCAAAGGTATACGAGTGGGTTATTTTTATGATCCGACGGAAAATAGGGTGTTTATTTCCACGAACGCTACTTTTCTAGAGAATGATCATATAAGAGAGCACAGTCCACGAAGTAAAATCGTGTTGCATGAGCTTTCCAATGAAACTACTGAAACTTCAACAAGAGTTATTGAAGAGCCTGCTACATCAGCAAGAGTTGTTGATGGAAGTTCATCTAGTAGGTCGGTTCCACCTCAAGAGTTGAGGGATCCTCAACGTAGTGGGAGGGTTGCGAACCCACCCGTTCGATATCTGGGTTTCACGAAAATCCTTGTTATGGTAGCAAATGGCGACGTTGAGGATCTGTTGTTTTACCAAAAGGAAATGGAGGATGTTGATCGAGATGAATGGGTCAAGGTCATGGATCTCGAGATAGAGTCAATATACTTCAATTCAGTGTGGGATCTTATAGATCATCCTAATGGGTAAGACCTATAGGTTGTAAATGGATCTACAAGTGCAAACGGGGTGTTAATGGGAAGGTACAGACCTTCAAGGCTTGACTTGTGGCAAAGGGTTATACCCAGGTAGAAGGAGTTGACTATGAGGAGACTTTCTTGCATGTTGCCAAGTTAAAGTCGATCTGCATCCTTCTGTCCATTGTCGTTTATTATAATTATGAGATCTGAAAAAATGGACATCAAGACGGCCTTTCTGAATGGTAATCTTAAGGAGACCATTTCCATGGTACAACCCGAGGGATTCATAGCCCAAAGTCAAGAGCAAAAAGTTTGGAAACTGAATCGGTCCAATTATGGGCTGAAACAGGTGTCTCAATCTTGGAACATATAGTTTGATACTGTGATCAAGTCGTATGGCTTTGACCAAAACGTTGATGAACCTTGTGTCTACAAGAAGATCATCAACACTTCAGTAGTCTTCTTAGTGTTGTACATGGACGATATCCTTATAGGTCTACTGACTGCAGTTAAGAACTGGCTAGCGACCCAATTCCAAATGAAAGATTTGGGAGAGGCTCAGTTTGTTCTTGGTATATAGATATTTCAGGATCGTAAGAACAAATTGCTAGCAATGTCTCAGGCATCGTACATTGACAAAATGTTGCTCAAGTACTCGATGCAGGACTCCAAGAGGGGCCTATTATCGTTCAAGCATGGAGTCACTTTGTCTAAGGACATGTGTCCTAAGACGCCTCAAGAGGTTGAGGAGATGAGATGGGTCTCATATGTGTCTATCATTGACAGTTTGACGTACTCGATGCTCTGTACTCGCCTAGACATTTGCTACGTTGTGGGCATAGTCAGTAGGTATCAGTCTAACCCAGGCCTAAGTCACTGGACCACAACAAAGAACATTCTCAAGTATCTTCAGAGAACGAGGGACTACATACTCGTGTATGGTTCTAAGGATTTGATCCTTACTGGATATACAGATTCT
Source organism: Benincasa hispida (assembly GCF_027475165.1). NCBI lineage: Eukaryota > Viridiplantae > Streptophyta > Magnoliopsida > Cucurbitales > Cucurbitaceae > Benincasa > Benincasa hispida. The sequence goes on along the minus strand of NC_143480.1, from coordinate 10,399,957 downwards.
GACTTTCAGACTGATAAGGAATCTCATAAGTTCACATCAGGGTCAGTCTTTACTCTTAATGGAGGAGTTGTAGTATGGTGAAGCACTAAGCAGGGGTGCATCACCGACTCCACTATGGAGGTAGAGTACGTAGCGGCTTGCGAAGCTGCTAAGGAGGTCGTCTGGCTCAGGAAGTTTTTGATAGGACTAGAAGTTATTCTAGATATGTCTAGGCTCATTACCCTATACTGTGATAATAGTGAGGCAGTGGCGAACTCCAAGGAGCCGAGGAGTCACAGGCGCGGCAAACATATAGAGCGGAAGTATCATCTGATTCGTGAGATAATACATCGAGGGGACGTGATCATCACGAAGATCACTTCGGAGCACAATGTTGCTGACCCGTTTACGAAGGCTCTCACGACTACAGTGTTTGAGGGTCACCTACAGAGCATGGGTCTACAAGATCGCCCGCGGCTGGATTAGGGCAAGTGGGAAATTTTCTTGTACTAGTTTTATGTACACCCCACTTAACTTTAGGACAAGTGGGTTATTGTTGGGGTTGATGCCCTAAAGTCTCGTGTCCTGTAGTTTGTAAACAGTTTGTACGAACACTTGTGTTATATAATATATGATATATATATGATATTTACTTCACTTCTTTTATTCTGCTCAGTTACATGTTTTATTTGTTTTACCACAAACCAATAAACATAAAATCTCTGGTTATCTGTATGTAACTTAAGCATGTATGTGGTGACATACAAATAGATCATGTCTTGAGTGATAACCAAAATGGTCTGTAGTATATGGATATAGGAGGGAAACCTTATCCTGGTAATGATACGAATGCGGCCCATTTTGTGGAATGGTCACAAATGTTGTGACTTGTCACAGATGGTCTGATCCTGATTATTCGTGTTGGGGACATGCGAGTGGGGGCGTCCTATACAAAGAGTTTGTATAAGACCTAACCAAGAAGTGTTAACATCTCGTTATATAATACTGTTCATGACAGAGACTTTACTTCAATAGGATGACCATAGGTAACATGACCTCAATCCTGATTGAGTTGGGAATTCCTGCCATTGAGGCGGTTCTTTGATTTGTATGGGTGCGAGTGGCCAGGTCGCCGATTCAAACCTACCATTTTTGGGATTCATCTGATTTGGAGCTGGAAATCGGCTACACAAGATGGAATTCACTCCTTCTCCGAAGCAGGGGTAAGTAGATAGATAGCTCCCTTAAGGGCTGATTCTAGGGTTTGAACGATGTGGCACCGCACACCTTCTCTTGGTTCGAGAGGTGTTCACACATAGTTAGACTATGTTGTATTGTTCTAGAAGAATCAATGGTACTTAAGGAGTGAGATGTAACTATAGGGGAAAAATAGTAAATTGGCCCAACTGTACTTACGAGCATCTGTGAAGGGTCATCCTACTCATGATTCGTTATATCCGATGGACACAAAAATATATCTATGGTAAAAAAAGTTCAACTATTGGTCTTTAGTGGAATGCCTGATAGTTAACAGATGGTGAATCTCATGGCTAAAGAGTTTAGTCAGCTATTCACGGACCGTTGGAGCTTCGAGCCACAGGTTCTTTAGGTCCCCTGAGTAGCTTAGATAAAGTCAAGAATCAGTGTTTGGGTTAATTTGAAATGTTCAAATTGACAAGAGGGAGTTCGATTATATATGATATAATTGAACTAGTTAATTATATATGATATAATTGACTAAATGTATGAGATACATTATTTCAGAGGAAATTAGATATAACTATGATTTATATCAAGTAGAGGAGAAATTACTATAGTAGATATGTGATATCAAACTATAGGGTAAGAATATAATATGATTATATTCTTTAATTATTAAATTGATTAATTATATGATAATTGGCCTAAAATTTCTCTCGGGTGTGCGTTAGTGGGAGCAGCCGCATTCGGTTATGGTAACCAAAGAATAAAATGAAAATTTGTTTCATTTTGGAAAAGTTCAGAAAAATTGGCATCGTGTGGAAACGTAAACGATCGCATAGTCGAGAGCCTATACGATAGTCGTTCAGTGCCTGAATGATCGCACACATCGTGCCTAAACAATCGCACGCTAGTTCTTAAACGATCACTTAGCTTACCTAAACGATCGCATAGTGTGTCGTGTTTTCTAAACGATCGTCTACCATTTACTAAACGATCGCTTAGTAAAACCTACATGATCGTGTAGCTTCTTCTAAACGATAAGTACTTAGCTATACGATAACTCCTTTTTTCTCCCACTTGTTTATCGTCTACACGATTAGATCTTTCTCCAACCTCTACCAAACTCACCAAAGATCACACTTTGGATTCTCACTCTGAGAATACCAAGGGCTCCATTTTGGTGGTGTCGTCCCCGCTGCTGTTCACTTGTTCATGATAGTTTGTTTGTTGTCGTTCCTATAGACGATCGTGCTGCTGCAGCCGACGCATTTGCGGCGATAGAGTACAGGTGGAGGTTCTTCCGTTGCATTTGAGTTCCAAAGTTTGAAGAGGGTCTTCAACTGATATGAAAACTCTATTCTTGTAATTTTATTGTTTAAAGCATGCCTTTAATTAGTGTGATTTTGCATAATTGTATGTTAGAATATATATGTTGTATTTTGGTCATGATGAAATCAGAAAGATCCGAATGCGCTCATGGGTGCTCTTAGTTAAGATATCCTTCATTACTTTCTTTACATCTATAAATGCATTGCATAACTGATTTGCTATATTTTGCAAATGAATTATCTTCTGAACTTCAAGTTCACATTGATCTGTATGAGGATCTAAATGAGACAATGATGATGCATTTCATGTAATTTCTTTTTCCAACTTCTTAATTTCTCCCCCTACTGTTGGAAAATTTGTCTCATTAAAATGAAAATCAGCAAATCGTACAATAAATACATTATCCGTCAGGGATTCAAGATATTTGATAATTGATAGGGAATCATATCCAATATATATTCCTAATTTCCTTTGAGGACCCATCTTAGTGCATTGTGGTAAAGCGATTGGAACATATACTACATATCCAAAAAATCTCAGATAGGAAATATTTGGCCCATGACCATAAGTTAATTGTAATGGTGAGTATTTATGATAAGCTGTTGGCCTAATGCGTACAAGTGACGTTGTATGCAAAATAGCATGTCCCCGTATAGATGAAGGAAGCTTAGCTTTCATAAGCAATAGTCTAGCAATTAACTGTAAATATTTTATGAATGGTTTTCCTAAACCATTTTGTGTATGCACATGAGCTACATAATGTTCAACACTTATCCCAATTGACATACAATAATTCTCAAAAGCTTGGGATGTAAATTTACCACCATTATCAAGACAAATGGTCTTAATTGTATAATCAGAAAATTGTGCTCTTAATTTAATTATTTGAGTAAGTAATTATGCAAATACAAGATTTTGACTTGTTAATAAGCACATGTGTGACCATCTGCTACATGCGTCTATTAATACCATAAAATATCTAAATGGTCCACTTGGTGGGTTAATAGGTCCACATATATTATCATGAATTCGTTCTAAAAATGCAAGTGATTCAGTCCCCACTTTGACTAGTGATGGTCTAATGATTAATTTGCCTTGAGAGCAAGAATCACATGATAATTCATTAGATAGAAGAATTTTCTGGCTCTTCAATGAATGACCATTTGAATTCTCAATAATTCTTCTCATCATTATAGACCCTGGATGACCTAATCTGTCATGCCAAATTGTAAATATGTCTGGATCATGAACTTCAGGTTCATTATTACATATGTTTCAATTACTCATATACAAGTATAATATAATCTAGAAGATGAAGCATGCAACTCTTCCTATATACATTTTTCATATGAGACAGTAGATATGATATAATGATACTCCATATTATTCTTTCTATAAGTCTCAATATAATAACCACTGTAACGTATATCTTTAAAACTAAGTAGGTTTCTCTTTGATTGACTAGAGAACGTTGCATTGTCAATTGTAAATTTCTTTCCTCTAAGCAAGATAATATTTACTTTTCCAAACCCCACAATTAGGTTTGCAGAACCTGACATTTTATTGACTTCTGCTTCCAACATTATTAGTTTGGAAAAATATTTTCTACTTGTAAGTATTGTATATGAAGTTGTACTGTCTGCCAAACATAGATCTTCATTACTTATTGTTTAGTCCCCCAACATATGAAAATGATCTAGGTTTCTTCATTAAAAGAAAATAATTACAATAAGAAAAAACAACACTTGGAATATATAGAATTTAATATTAACCAAGGAAAAAAACATTAAAATAAAAAAAGGGAAAACATTAATACTAAATATTCTCTAAATCAAAAGAAACGCTTGTTATGCCATCAATTGTGCCAATTGCTGTTCAGAAGAAAAAATGTGTCACATCCAAATCTGTTATATTGGATAGGTAAAATATCTCATTATCCTGGTATGCAAAATTTACTTCCAGATTTTTCTCTTTCTCCTTCAGGAAGGCTTGATAGAGATCAACTGTGTGTTTTAACGTATGACAGGTACATGACGAATGCCCAGTCATTCCACGTCGGAAGCATTTATTTTCAACACTTTTTGAACTCTTTTCTTGTAGAATTTTTTCTTTGTGATCATCATTTTGTGTGGTTCTTTTGAAATTTGAATGATTAGAACAACTACCACGAAAATAATAATTATTTCTTCCTCTATCACAGTCATGACCTAGACCACGACCACGACCTCGACCACAATTATTATTCACTTCAGGGAATGTTGTTGTTCCAGTCGGTCGAGATTCATGATTTTTCATCCATGATGATTAAAATTTACAACATTCACTTTAGGGAATGTTATTCCTCTAGTTGGTTGCGATTCATTTTTTTTTTAATCAATAACTCGTTATTTCATTCAACCACGAGAAGACATCGGATGAGTGCAAAATACTTTAAAAATATTTCTCTCGATATTGCTACTGCAGAAGCATATTCAAAATATAGAAAAATGTATTCTATAACACATTGATTTAAAATTTTGGAGCCTCAAATGCTTCCATTTACGACGAGCTTTAGGAAGAAATTTTGTTTTCTGATGATCACATTTTTATGGTATCCAGGTATATTTTGGTATCAAGCACTAATGACAAATAATTATTACTATTAATATAAAATGCTACAAATTCTATTTTATAATCATAGTAAGACTATTACAAAATATTATATGTATATTAGAAATTTAAGTAAAAGAACATTTAATTTATTAATTATCAAAGAGACAAAAATCGACATACCTTTAAAACCTATTTTTAGCATAAAAAACGATAGAAGCTCGTGCTGATAACGTGTTGTAAACTTGATGAGCATAATAGAAATACGGATACCAATAAAATATAATATTAAAATAAATATAATATAATATAATAATAAATATTTGAAAAATTGAGGCATGATGTATGCTCAATGAATACTAAACATGAACATCTAATGTGCATCTATTATCATAATATTTATAATATAAATGTGTTGATAGAAAAGTCTTTTTTATCCGGCTAATGTGCAAGTGGAATTTAGATTATAGGTGAGTCGGGTTTTATGAATAACATTTGTACAAGTAAACTAATAAATAAAACAATAATAATTCAACGGTACATCAATTTTTTATTCACATTAAATATAAGAGTTGAGAATTTTAGAAAATGAAAGATGAAATAGAGAATTAGGTAAAACATTGAAGGTTGTTTATAATATTAAACCAACTTTAAAATAATAAGAACTAAAAAAAATTATGAAAATATGTTTACTTAATCATGAAACTTTTGTAAAATGTGAATTTTGATTCCCACGCATCATTTAGAAATACAAGCTTCACTCAAAATTAATTGAATGTTTAATTTTTTTATTTTTAAATACAATTTTCATATCTTTAAAATTAATTTTAAATAATTAAAATAACAATAATTTTAAAAATGACAAAACAGATTTTAACTCTTTTGAAATCACTACTAAATATGTCATTAGATTTTTGGTAAATAAAATGGGTAATCTTAAAACTTACCATGATTGTGAAGTCGAACAAAATAAATAGAGTAAGTGTTAATTATTCTATTGACTTTTAAATAAGATATTAAAAAAAAAAAGATAATACATGACTTATAGTTGTGATTGTGTAAGTAAATGAATAGATAGCAAAGACAATAGGTTTCAATTATTTTCTTTTATCTTTTAGTTTGTGATTCAATTATATTTCTAGCCTTTCAAAATTTTCATTTAAACCCTTAACTGTTCAAATTATTTCAAATTAAAACAATTGTTTTTGTTTGCTTCGTTACCTAAAATGATTATGAGAAAATGAGATAGTAGTAAGCAGTTAAAAAAAAGTGACAAAAGAATTTTAGTCACATTCGAAATGGACTAATATAATTTGGAGATTCAAGTAAAATATTGTCCCTCCTCGTATCATTATTAGATTTGGGATAACATAAGTTTTTAAGGAAAGAAAATAAAGAATGATCAAATTTAAAGTCTATATCTCGAAAATTAATGTTAGGACATGAATAGAGAAGATAAAGAAATTTTGAAAGTTTAGAAGTAAACCTTTCTCAAATATATTTAGGGGTACTAGTTGAAATCATCAATCCTTGAGTTTAAATATTGGGAAATAAACTATATTTCTTTCATGTATTTTTCAAAATATTAATAAAATTTTGAGATTTTGAAAGTATATCTCACCAAGTAATTTGACAAAAAGGTTAAACGTTGCAAACTAACCATATATTTTAGCAAATATTTTTCAAACTTTCGCATTCGTGTAAAAACTTATAGTATTCCTGAGGGAAAAAAAAGTTACATGGCTCATAAAGAAAAATGAAATTAGAACGTAGAATTATATACAGTGGTAGATTCAGAAATTTTGTTAACGGGAACTTTATATAAATTAATAAAAATAAATATAAAAACTAAAGCTTGAATCTAAGTCTAGAGGGAATATAGATTTACCATTAGACTGATTAAGATTTTGATACTGTACTAGTTTTTTAGGTATATATATTATATAAAGAGCATAAAGTTGAGGGAGATTCGAGTCGCTCCTGAGTCAATACTAAATTCACCCTAATTACATATGGAGCAAAATTTACTTTATTTAAATAAAAAATATTTAAACTCACTTCAAGTTAGAGTATTTTATATAATTCAACATTTACTATATTATTATACCCACACAATAGTAAGTGTGATAAAGAAAGGGAAAACTTTGATTAAAAAGCAAAACAAGAAAACTTAATTCATCAATGGTTCATAATTTAAGTGGATTTATTTCTTTTTTCAACAATATGTGAATTTCAACATTTAAAATTAATTTTGACTTAAGTATGCTCGCTTCAATGAAATAATATATGTTAGACATATTTAAATAATAATATGTTTAATTAAGGTATGGGCTATGTATATAGATTAATAATTTATCACATTGGTTATTTTATTAGATTGGGCCCTATGTGATTTAATTAATTAAAGCCCTAGATTCCTAATTGAGTATGGAGTAGAAGCCCATTCCCAGTTAATTAGGGTTTAATGGAAACCCTAATTGGACAAGAGACCTTAGACTATAGTCCCCAATATACCAAAACAATAAGCAATCAGTCTTTCTTGAATCCGGTATGTTATTCTTGACAATTTAACATGACTGATCCTAGGGTTTATCTATTCAATATAGATATAAAGAATTTATGCTAACAAGTGGTATCAGAGCATGGATTTCATGTTGAATTGTTGATTCATATTTGTTTGTCATGGATCTTGATTCAATTTTGGGTAAAGAAGTTTAAAGAATTAAAAAGAAAAATCATGTTTATAATAGAAAAGGCTACTCTTGGAGGAATTTTCATTGATGTTCTTAGTTTATTAATCAATCCATTTGATTTTTCCGGCGATTCTTATATGATCTTGTTTGATCTTGCTGGTGGTTCTTGATCTTGTATTATTGATAATTGAGTGAATTTAAATCTAGCTTTTAAATTAATAAGGTTTGTGAATTTGAATCTAAAGTTTTACTAATGATTTAAGTCAAGATTTGAATAATCAAGTTGTGGATTCAAGATTAATTGATCATGCTATGGTTTAAATTTAACTATGATTGATAATGTGGTCAATTTAAATTTAAATTTAAATTTGATTGATGATATTTAACTATATTCGCATGTTTTGTTGCTTTGATTGTATTATGTGTATGCAATTGTTAAGTGAATATTGGTAAAGACTATTTGGTGTCCTTCCTCTTTTATTTTTGTACAATAATATTATTATATTATTGTGTCTTATATTTTAGATTGAGTTGGTCAAAATAATATGTTACCAAAGTAGCCTTTGTTACCATATTCATGAATTTATGCTGATAATTATCGACCCAAAAGAAGATAATTATTTGGCCAAATTGTGGATATGCATGTGGTAATGAGTATGTGGCAATTATAAGGATTGCTCATGTGAAAAATAGTCAGTCCAAAGAAAGGCTATTTTTTGACAGAGTTAATTATCAGTACTTTGATTACTACGTTGAGAGTATCATTTACAGTTGGTGTTTTTTGCCCAAAGGCTGGACATCAATGTTGTGCTAGATATCTTGTTAAAGGGGCCCACCACATATGTGAAATTATTTTGTTATGTTTTAATTGTGAGCATATGTTTTGTTGTTTATTGTTTCAGTTGGTCTTACTCAAATATCTGGAAATTTAAGTTCAATCCCTAAGTTGAATGGATCGAACTTCAAGATTTGGAAAGAAAGCCTAGAGATACTTCTTGGGTGTATGGATTTGGACCTTGCATTAAGGACCGATAAACCTACTTCTACTGAGGAACAGCCAAATACGGCTAATATAGAGAAGTGGAAACGATCAAATCGTATGTGTCTGATGATCATTAGGCATTCCATTCCGAAGTCTTTTCGGGGCTCTATCACAGAAAGTGAAAATGCCAATAAGTTTCTTGCTAAAATTGAGAAATATTTTGCTAAAAATGAGAAAGGGGAAGCAAGTAGTCTTTTGATTTCTTTAACTTCTATGAGGTATAAGGGCAATGGAAACATAAGGGAGTACATTATGGAAATGTCCAATCTCGTAGATAAATTAAAGGTACTTGATATCGAGATAAATGAAAATTTACTCGTGCATCTGGTACTTATCTCTCTTCCTGCGCAATTCACTCAGTTTAAGATAAGCTATAATACTCAGAAGAATAAATGGAGTATTAATGAGCTTATCTCATAATGTGTGCAAGAAGAAGATAGGATTAAGAGAGAAAGGACAGAAAGTGCTCATTTGGCAATAGGCTTTCGTGATAAGAAGAAAAGGAGAATTGTGGATGCTGCAGAAGGGACATCTCAGTAGAATAAAAACAAGAAACAAGTTACTGAAAATCCTTGTTTTTTCTGTAAAAAGAAAGGTCACTTCAAGAAAGATTGTCCCAAGTACGCCAAGTGGCGTATAAAGAAGGGTAAACTTCTTACTTTGGTTTGTTCTGAAGTTAATTTAGCTTCTATACCTATAGATACTTGGTGGGTAGATTCTTGTGCTACTACTCACATAAGTATATCAATGCAGGGTTGCCTGTGGAGTCGGCTACCAAATGATGTTGAAAGATTCATCTATGTGGGCGATGGCAAAACAATTCCAGTTGAAGCTATTGGAAATTTTAGATTACTTTTAAAAACTGGTTGTTATTTAGATCTGAATGAGACTTTTGTTGTACCGTCATTTAGACGGAATTTAGTTTCTATTTCCAGTTTGGACAAGTTTGGTTTTTCTTGTTCTTTTGGAAATAATAAAGTTAGTTTTTTTCAAGATTCTAAGCTTATTGGTATCGGTTCTTTAATTGATAATCTATATATGCTTGATTCTTTTGCTTCATTTAACAAGATCCCGTTATCTAATTCATGTGGTACAAAGCGTAAATTAAATGAGAATTCCGCTATGTTATGGCACAAGCGTTTAGGTCACATCTCTAAACAGAGAATTTAGAGACTTGTGTCAAATGGAATTCCTAATTCCCTTGATTTAAGTAACTTCAACGTTTGTGTGGAATGTATTAAGGGAAAACAGACAAACATAAGAAAATTAGGTGCTAATAGATGCTCAGACGTCTTAGAACTAATACGTACAGAAATTTGTGGTCCATTCCTTACGACCTCTTGGAATGGACAACAATATTTTATTGCGTTCATAGACGACTATTCAAGATATGGGTACCTATATTTAATTCATGAGAAGTCTCAATCCTTGGATGTTTTCAAGTCTTTCAAAGCTGAAGTTGAACTTCAACTTGGAAAGAAAATTAAGGTTGTCAAATCTGATCGTGGTGGTGAATACTACGGTAGATATGATGGTAAACAACGTCCAGGACCCTTTGCCAAATACCTAAAGGAATGTGGAATCATCCCGCAATACACTATGTCGGGCAAACCCAGCATGAATGGTGTAGTGGAAAGGCGAAATAGAACACTTAAGTATATAGTAAGAAGTATGATTAGTCATTTTTCTCTACCAGAATCCCATTGGGGTGAGGCACTAAAGACTGCAATATATATCCTTAATAGGATACCTAGTAAAGCAATAGCCAAAACCCCTTATGAGTTATGGATAGGAAAGAAGCCTAGTACTAGGCATCTTCAGGCCTTATAGGCCTAATGAAAGAAAATTGGACTAGTTCATGCTAGATTCCTTGAGGATGTTGAGTTTGGGGGGGAAGATACATAAGGAAAGTTGTCTTTGAAGAGGAATTGGTTTCTTTTCCTCATGTGATTATAAATGATGTTCAGGCTCCAATTCCTGACTTCATTATTGAACCAATTATAGAACAAGACAACATTGAAGTCCCCGTTGTTGAACCTGAAGTTCAAACTCAACAACCTCAAGAAGTGCCACTAAGAAGATCTACTAGAAAGAAAAGAAGTGCAATTCTAGATGATTATATTGTGTTTCTTCAAGAACATCAGGATGATATGGGCGTAATGGAAGATGATCCAATCAACTTCCAACAAGCTTTACAAAGTTCTAACTCTCAAAAGTGGATAAGTGCTATGGAAGAGGAAATAAAATCCATGAAAGACAATGACATTTGGGAACTTATCGAGCTGCCATCAGGAGTGAAACCCATAGGTTGTAAATGGATATTTAAACCAAAAGGGATTCACATGGCAATATAAAAAAATATAAGGCTCGTCTTATTGCAAAGGGTTTTACTCAAAAGGAAGGAATTGATTACAAAGAGACTTTCTCTCTGGTTTCATCGAAAAACTCTTTTAGGGTAATCATGGCACTGGTAGCTCACTTTGATTTAGAGCTACACCAGATGGATGTAAAAACTGTATTTCTCAATGGGAACATTGATGAGACGATTTATATGGTGCAACCAGAAAACTTTGTGTCTGATAATTCAAAGCCTATGGTGTGCAAATTAAAGAAATCCATCTACGGTCTTAAGCAAGCCTCTCGTCAATGGTATCACAAATTCCATGAAGTGATAACCTCATTTGGTTTTGAGGTGAACATTGTGGAAGATTGTGTATATCACAAGTTCAGTGGGAGTAAATCAATCTTTCTAGTGTTATATGTTGATGACATACTCATAGCTAGTAATGAAGTAGGTTTGTTGCATGACACTAAGAGATTTCTCAAAAGAAATTTTGAGATGAAGGATCTTGGTGACGCTTCTTTTGTATTAGGAATTGAAATACTGTGAGATTGTTCTCAAGGTATTTTGAGATTGTCACAAAAGAACTACATTGAAAAGATCGAGTAGATTTGGAATGAAAGATTGTGCGCCGGGAGATACCCCGATTGCTAAAGGTGATAAATTTTATTTAGGTCAATGCCCCAGACCACACTCGAGACTAAGGAGATGCAGAAGGTTCCCTATGCATCGGCCATTGGAAGTCTAATGTATGCTCAAGTATGTACGCATTCAGATATTTCATTCATAGTTGGAGTGTTAGGCAGATATTTGAGTAACCCGGGGATGGATCATTGGAAAGCAGCCAAACGGGTTATAAGGTATTTACAGAGAACAAAAGATTATATGCTCACTTATCGGAGATCAGAAGTTTTGGAAATCATTGGGTATTCTGATTCTGATTATGCTGGATGTCAAGACACTTTGCGATCCATTTCAGGCTATATCTTCATGTTGGCTAAAGGAGCTATATCCTGGAAAAGTGTTAAACAAATACTTATGGTTTCTTCTACCATGGCTGCGGAGTTTATAGCATGTTATGAGGCATCCAATCATGGAATATGGTTGCAAAATTTTGTCATTGTGCTACAGATAGTGGTTGGCATAGAGAGACCACTAAAATTATTTTGTGACAATAAGTCGGTTTGATGTATTCCAACAACAACAGAAGCAATATGAAGTCAAAGCATGTAGACGTGAAGTTTCTGGTTGTAAAGAAAGAGTCCAGAATGGTCAAATTCAATAGAACACATAGGAACAAACTCTATGGTGGCAAATCCATTGACTAAAGGTTTACTATTTAAAGTTTTTCATGAGCATGTTGCTCACATGGGTGTTAGTCACTTTTCTAATTCCATGGTTTAGTGGGAGTTTGTTATTGAGCATGTTCTTTGACCTTATTTTGTTTATTTTCTATATAGAATAAAGTTGATGATTTATGTTTTATTATCTGAACTTGTTTATCATGCATGCAGTTTAGCATAAAGTTTTTTAGAATGATCTCATTAAGGAATTTGGACCAGTTGGAAACAGGCATGATCTAGATCACTTTGCATGTAGTTTCCATGCTATCCATCCATTCTTGATCTATGTCACTGAATGTATTGGAATTAGTGATCAAGGAAGGTTTAGTTACAAGGGTAGTGACGAAAGCCGCCTTGATTCCGTGCTAATACAGGAGGTGGACCAGATTGAACTAAAGGAGAATTCTATTATTGAAATAACCTGTTTATGCGCGCTTAAGGTTTATGTGATTTAATTATATTAGGTACATAGGCCCTAGATTCCTAATTGAGTATGGACTTAATGGATAAAAGCTCATTCCTAGTTAATTAGGGTTTAATGGAAACCCTAATTGAACTAGTATATAAAGAGACTTTAGACTATGGTCTCCAATATACCAAAACAATAAGCACTCAGTTTTTCTTGAATCCCATCTAAAGAGAGATCCCACTAAGGGCACTCGGAGTTTTGGTTGAAGAAAACCATAGTCATCCATCATCATCTTAAAGCTATCATCAATTTTGCAATGGAATTTGGTATGTTATTCTTGACAATTTGACATGAATGATCTTAGGGTTTATCTATTCAATATAGATATAAAGAATTTATGCTAACAATATATTCATATTCTTACTCTTGTACTCAAAGACAACTAATTGTATATCAAATATTTATTAAGAGGAAATAAAATAATTTTATCTTTCTCCATTTTAAAATCAACTCAAAGTTATCAAAATAATATTAACTCTAAAACTTTTCCCCAAACACACATTACGTCAGTCTTCCTAAACAAATGGATAAAAGTAGAAAAATAAGAAAAGATAAGAAATTAAAATAAATTAATTCTTCGATTTAAAAAAAATAAAATAGGTGAAAGATGATAGATATTGCCTATGCTTAGAGAATCGGAGATATAAATACTAATTAGGTTTAAATCTTATTTTAGTCCCTAAACTTTAAATTTTATTCTACTGTGGTCTATAAACTTTTAAAAATATTTGTTTTAATCACTGAAGTTTTAAAAATATTCGTTTTAGTTTATGAACTTTTAAAAAGTGTTTATTTTAGTATCTGCGGTAAAGATTATGTTAACTCTTAACTAGAATGGTGAGATGACTTGTATTTTGGAGGGCTAGGTTGGCAAATAAGTTAGGTAACGTTAAAAAAATTTAAGGTTTCAATTTTGAATTAGGTGGTAGAGCCATTTTTTATAGAGATCAAAAGTTATTTTGAGTTCAAGATTTTGATTGTTCATTATTTTGACGTGTTAGTTAATGACATTTTACTTCACCTTCATCTTACTCAATCCATGATAAATGCAATTTCATCCTTAGATAGATTTATAGTTAACAAAATCTTACCAACAAGAACTAGAATAAACATTTTTAAAAAGTGCAAGGACTAAAATAAGAATTAAACCATCCTAATTATAATTAAAGTCAATGCTTAGATGTCCACGTGTATTTGAGTTATACAAGTTACAAAAATAAAAAGTAAAAAGTTATGAGTTATTATTATAAATATTATAGAAAATAGATGCTCATTAGATGCTCATGCTTAGTGTCCATTGACCATGTGTCATGTCTCCATTTTTCCAAAGTGTTGTTCTTGTAAATACTCATTATTAGTGTTCATGTAATCCACCTTCTGCTTGCCAAATTGTAAATAATGGCATTTAGTGGGTTTTGAAAGACACACATTGGACAAATTCCAAAAAGTTTGGAGAAAGTGGAGAAATCCATAATTTGTTATTGTATTTATTTTTATTATTTATTTTATTATATTTTTTTTATATATTATGTTTAATTTATTTTAATATCTATTTATCTCATATATTTATCTCATATTTATTTATTTTAATATTATAATTTATTGGCATCCATGTTCTCATTGTGCTCCTCAAATTCACAAAACGTTATCAGCACGACTCCATCGTTTTGTCCGCTAAAGGTAGGTCGATTTTTTCCTCTTTGTTATAATTAATAAATTTAATGTTATTTTTCATATTTAATAGTTATTAAATTTCTAACATAAATACAATATTTTATGATAGTGTTGCCATGACAAATCTCACAAAATTAGAATTTGTCAGCCTTGATATTAACGGCAATAATTATTTTTCATGGGTGCTTGATGCCGAAATCCACCTGGATGTTATGAATCTTGGAGAGACTATTAAAGAAGGAAATACAACAACCAGTCAAGACAAAGCAAATGCTATGATTTTTCTTCGTCATCATCTCCACAAGGGATTGAAAATGGAATATCTGACAATAAAAGATCTCCATATCTTGTGAAAAATTTGAAAGAGAGGTATGATCATCAAAAGACAGTTATTCTTCCTAAAGCTCGTTATGCGTGAATGCACTTAAGGCTACAGGATTTCAATCAGTAAGTGATTACAACTCTGTATTATTTAAAATTAGTTTGAAATTGTTATTATGCAGAGAGAAAATTATTGATGCTGATATGTTAGAGAAGACATTTTCTAAATTTCATGTCTCGAATCTACTTCTACAGTAGTAATATCAAGATAAAGGTTTTAAACAGTATTCTGAATTAATTTCATATCTTCTCGTGACCAAACAAAATAATGAGTTATTGATGAAAAATCATGAATCTCGATCAACTGGAAAGATACCATTCCCTAAAGTGAATGTTGTGAATTTTAATAATAATGTGGTTGAGGTCGTGGTCGTGGTCGTGGTCGAGGTCGTGACCATGGCAGAAGAAGTTAAGAGTTCAAAAAGTGTTGAAAATAAATGCTTCTGATGCAGAATGACTAAGCATTGATCAAGTACCTGTCATACGTCAAAACACCTGGTTGATCTCTATCAAGCATCCCTGAAGGAAAAAGAGGAAAATGTGGAAGCAAATTTTACATACCGGGATAGTGACATATTTGACCCATCTCATATGAAAAATTTGGATGTGACAGACTTCTTTGAATCTCCTGAAAAGAAAATTGGCAGAATTAATGGAACATCAAATGTTCCATTTGACTTTGAAAATATCTAGATTTAGTTATTTTTTTTTCCATCTTCATGTTGTTTTTCTTCTCTTAGTAAATGTTAACCTTTGTATATTTCAAATGTTGATTTTCTTATTGTATTTATTTTCTTTTAATAAAGAAAACTAAATCATTTTCATATGTTGGGTGACTCAAAAATAAGTAAAGAATATCTATGTCTGGCAGGCAGTGCAACTACACATAGAATACTTACAAATAGAAAATATTTTTCCAAACTGACAATTCTAGAAGCAAAAGTCAATACAATATTAGGTTCTGCAAACCTGATGAAAGGCTTTACAAAAGAAAATATTATTTTTCTTAGAGGAATAAAATTTACAGTTGATAATGCATTGTTCTCTAGTCAATTAAAGAGAAATCTACTTAGTTTTAAAGATATGCATTGCAATGGTTATCATATTGAGACTGATAGTAAGAATAATGTGGAATATCTATTTTCTCAAATGAAAAACATATATTAGAAGAGTTTCTTGCTTTATCTTCTAGATTATATTATACTCATATACGAATAATTGAAATATATGCAAAGATGAACCTGAAGTTCATGAGTCCAGACATATTTACAATTTGGCATGACCGATTGGGTCATCCAGAATCTATAATGATGAGAAGAATTATTGAGAATTCAAATGGACATCCATTGAAGAGCCGAAAGATTTTTCAATCTAATGAATTATCATGTGATACTTGCTCTCAAGGAAAATTGATAATTAGACCACTACTAGCTAAAGTGGGAATTGAATCACCTGTATTTTTAGAACGAATTCATGGTGATATATGTGTGGACCTAGTAACCTACCAAGTGTACTATTTAAATATTTTATGGTATTAATAGACGTATCCAGCAGATGATGTGTGCTTATTATCAAGTCGAAATCTTGCAATTGCAAGATTACTTAGTCAAATAATTAAATTAAGAGCACAATTTCCTGATTATACAATTAAGACCACTCGTCTTGATAATGCTGGTGAATTTACATCCCAAGCTTTTGATAACTATTGTATGTCAATTGGGATAAGTGTTGGACATCTGATAGCTCATGTTCATATACAAAATGGTTTAGCATAATCATTCATAAAACTTTTACAGTTAATTGTTAAACCATTGATTATGAGAACTAAGTTTCCTACATCTATAAGAGGACATGTTATTTTGCATGCAACGTCACTTGTACGCATTAGGTCAATAGCTTATCATAAGTACTTGCCATTATAATTAGTTTATGGCCACGAGTCAAATATTTCTCATCTAAGAATTTTTTTATGTGCAATATATGTTCCAATTGTTCCACCACAATATACTAAGATGGATCCTCAAAGGAGGTTAGGAATATATATTAGATACAATTCTCCATCAATTATCAAATATCTTGAACCCCTGACGGGTATTGTATTTACTGCACGCTTTGCTGATTGTCATTTTAATGAGATAGTTTTTCCAACATTAGGGGGAAGAATTAAGAAGTTGGAAAAAGAAACTACATTATGTGAACTTGAAATTTATAAGATAATTCATTTGTAAAATATAGCAAATCAATTACCAGTTGCATTTATAGATGTAAAGAAAGTAACGAAATCACATATACCAGCTGCAAGTGTTCCATCAAAATTTGATATCCTAATACAGCAAGTTGTCGCTAATGAGTCTGGAACACGCCAGAAGTATAGTAGACCAGTAGGTTCCAAAGATAAAAATTCTCAGAAAAGAAAAATAATTAATAGTCAACAAGACTTGGTTGAGGATATAAATACCCATGAACAATTACTTTACATGACTTGTGAGGAAGGTTAAATACCTAAAGATAATAATAAGATTTCAATAAACTATGTCATGTTAGAAAAAAGATGGAATCGAACTCATATAGTTATTGACAACATTTATGCATATAATGTTATTCTTGATATTATATCTGAAAATGAGTGTCATGAATCAAAATCTGTTGAAGAATGTTGGCATAGAAAAGATTGGCTTTAGTGGAAAGAAGCAATTGGAATAAAATTAAACTCACTTTCAAAACATTAAGTTTTTGGACCAATAGTCTGAACATCGAAAGATGTCAAACCTGTGGGATACAAATGGGTATTTGTGAAAAAAAGAAATGAAAATAATGTGGTCACAAGATATAAAGCAAGACTAGTTGCACAAGGTTTTTCACAAAGACCTAGTATTGATATGAGGAAATGATTCTCCGGTGTTGGATGCAATTACATTAAGATATTTAATTGGTCTGACTGCGTATGAAAGTCTAGACATGCATCTTATGGATGTGGTCACGACTTATTTATATGGATCTCTTGATAATAATATTTATATAAGAAGTCCAAAAAGATTTAAGATACTTGAAACATATAAATCAAATTTTTAGGAATTGTATTCAATAAAGTTATAAAGATCGATATATGGATTGAAACAATCAAGACGAATATGGTACAATCACCTGAGTAAATATTTGTTGAAAGAAGGATATCAAAACAAATGTCCATGTATTTTTATAAAGAAATCACAGTCAGGATTTGTTATTATAATAGTATATGTTGACGACTTAAATATAATTGGAACTCCTGAAAAGCTTTCAAATGCAGTAGAATATCTTAAGAAAGAATTTGAGATGAAAGATCTCGGAAAAACAAAATTTTTCCTTGGCTTGCAAATTGAGCATTTAGTAGATGAGATATTTGTTCATCAGTCAAATTATATAGGAAAAGTTTTGAAAATATTTTACATGGACATAGCACATCCATTGAACGTTCCAATGGAAGTTCATTCATTAGATCTGAGGAAAGATATATTTTGACATCGAGATGATAATGAAGAACTTCTTGGTCCTAAAATATCATATCTTATTGCAATTGATGTACTTATGTATCTTGCTAATAATACAAGACCAGATATTGCATTTTCAGTAAATTTATTAGCAAGATATAGTTCTTCTCCAACTAAAAGACATTGGAACGGAATTAAGCATATACTCCGTTATCTCTGATAAACGATTGATATGGGTTTGTTTTATTCAAATAAATCAAATTTTGATCTGGTTGGTTATGCAGATTCTGGATATTTATCTGATCCACACAAAACTAGATCTCAAACAGGTTGTCTATTCACATGTGGAGGAACTGTTATATCATGGCGATCGGTGAAATAGACCATAACAACCACTTCCTCAAATCATGTTGAAATTCTTGCAATTCACGAGGCTAGTCGAGAATGTGTATGACTAAGATCAATGACTCAGCACATTCGTGGAACATGTGGTTCGCCTTCTAGTAAAAAATCTTTCAACGATATTATACGAAGACAACACATCATGCATATCCCAAATCAAAGAAGAATATATTAAAAAAGATAAAACAAAGCATATTTCACCAAAGCTTTTCTACACTCATGATCTTGAAGAAAATAGTGACATCACTATATGACAAATTTGTTCAAAGGATAGCCTGGCAGATTTACAAAGTCATGACTTACCACAACCTTTGAAAAATTGGTGTACAACATTTGAATGCGGGAACTTGAAGATTTCAAGTGATGTTTCCATGAGAAAGAGTAAATATATTGTATTCTTTTTAAGAGTATTAGATTATATGGAATATGTTCTTTTTTTCCTTCATTAAGATTTTTTTTTCCAATGTTTTTTTTTATTTCATTGAGCATCTAGGGGTATTATAAATATTATAGGAAATAGACACCCATTAGATGTTCATGTTTAATATTTATTAACCATGTGTTATGTCCCCATTTTTCCAAAGTATTATCCATATGTCTTGTAAATATTTATCATTAGTGTCCATGTAATCCACCTCCTACTTACCAAATTGTCTATAAATATTGATATTTTGTTATTTTATTTACTTTTGTTATTTATTTTATTTTATATATTTATATATATTAGGTTTAATTTATTTTAATATTTATTTATTTATTTCATATATTTATTTTAATATTATTTTTTATTGGTCTCCTCAAATTCACGACGGTTAAAAAAAATTTATGGGTACCCTTTTCAATATAGTATAACAAAATTTGACATGTGGGACCCACATAATGTGAAGCCAATCGAAATTGACATTGACACCCCCAAGTTGTTTATAGAAGTTGGACTTATGGCTGCGGTTGTTTTGGGCTTACGGTATGGTTCCAAACCAATGCTTTATTTTCTCACGCGCTTTGCAACTGCGTGTAATTTACGTGCATTAAAACCACTCCGGTTATTTTATTTTAAGTTAAAATACCATTTTAGTCTTATACTGGGTTGAATTTTAATCTACATATGCTTTTAATTATCTAATTTTATTCAATAAATCTTAAATTTAGTTCCAAATTAGTTTATTATTGATTTTTTAAAAAATATTATTATTGGTAACATTTTTACTATAAATTTTAAAAATATTCTTACATATTTTATTTTCTTGCATAGAAATTAGTAAGAAAATTATTTTAAATGAAAAAGAATTACTGAAAATATTAATAAATAATAGCAAAATATCATACTCTATTTGTGATAGACCACGATAGACTACATCTATCATGATACAAATAGACATAGATAATAGTTTATCATGATTTATCGTAGATAGACAATAAAATTTTACTATGTTTATAAATATTTTAATTCATTTTTTTATATTTAAAAACATCCCAAATTAGTATTAATATTTAACCAATTTCAGTAAATATTAATTTTGAGGGAATTAAATTGGACAATCGAAAATTTATTTACTAAAATTGAACAAATTTTAAAGTACGTGAACTAAAATGGTATTATAACATTTATTTTTATTGTTTCTTAGAATTCATTAATTTCAATTTAAACCTAAACTAATAGTTGTATTAATTTAGCTGGTTTGGATTCACATCAGAAAAAGTATTTTTTTTTTTTTTTAAAGAACCCATTTTTATTCAAATTCTTTTAATAAAAAGGGTCTAAAATAAACTTCAAAATCTATTTTTAATGATTGCTAAACATTCCAATTTTTTCAAAATAACTTTTTTTTAAGATACTTGAAAATGAATTTTAAATGCACTCTTAAATTTTAAATTTCTGTGAGCTTATCAATTTACACCATCCATGACGTTCCGTTTTAGGAAAACTTTTTTTTGAAACTTATAATTATATCATTTAAACTCCTACAAATTTATAAATGAATTCATTTAGCCTATTAGTCATAATTTCACTTATAATCATTCGTACATTTATCTTACATCTATTTTGTAATACCGACATTTGAAAAAATCTAAACATGTTCGAGAATTAAAGTCTAGATGATTCGGTCTAAATTGAATGGCTTATAAGAATTTAAAATTTTAATTTATTGAAATTATAGATTTCACAATTCACACAAAATTGATGAAGTTTGAAGGAGAGTGTAAAATAATACAATAAATGAAAATTTAAAATTTAAATTAATATAATCATTAGTTCAAAACAACTTCAAAACTGAAATTCGACTTAAAAAAAAAAGAGAGAGAGAAAAATCTGATTCTACAATGCAAAAGGAATTCATTAATAATGGAATTTAAGTTAGGAAGTAACTCACGAGCTCAAAATCTCCATATCTCTCTCTCTCTCTAGAAGCGTCTTCAACCTCTGTTTCCCATTCATTTTCTCCCTCT
The DNA here is from genome assembly GCF_027475165.1 of Benincasa hispida. Lineage (NCBI taxonomy): Eukaryota > Viridiplantae > Streptophyta > Magnoliopsida > Cucurbitales > Cucurbitaceae > Benincasa > Benincasa hispida. The sequence goes on along the minus strand of NC_143480.1, from coordinate 10,378,594 downwards.
TCTGTGTTTTTTCTTTGCTCTTTGTGCATGGCAGTGAGGTTGTTGGATCATCACCTCTCTGACATATGCCTTGGAAAGCCTGCGTTAAGCTCCATTTCTCTTTCCGCCACACTCGCCGACGCTCTCTCTGCACTCAACAAGCTCGGTGAAACCTTCATCAGCGTCTGGAATTGCCCCCATTTCTCCAAATCCGCCTCCCACGGCGACTGCCGATGTATCGGCAAGATTTCCGTTCTTGATGTTATCTTGTTCCTATGTAAGGAAGAGAACCTCTCCCAACCTGCCGTCGCGCTTCAATCTTTTGTTTCGGTTCTCATTCCACAGGTTCCAGTTCTCGTTAGACATTTAGAGCCTCATGCTAGGTGCGTAATTTTGTTTTCTTTTAATTTCTTCGCTAGAATGTGTTTGAATTTTCTGTTCTGATTCACATTTTCCTTTCTCCTGGAAAATTTATAACGTTCTTGGTTTCTATAGTGTTGGAATTGAATATTGTTGTGTTCTCTCTGCTCCGTCGTGACGAAAACGTGCAACGTTCATTTACTTTTGCTTCAATTCCGGCCTGTTTATAACACTATCTAAGATTCTCAGTAATTCACATCTGATCTTGAAAATCTCAGAACGAGAAAGCGAATCTTGATTTTGTGTGTCTCGTTTATAACTGAAAAACAGGATGATCTGTGTTTATTGAATTTTTATCTGTAACATACCGTATTTCTTTCTCGTCCAATTTTGTCATAACTAGATTTTCCATTTTTTTCTGTCGTTTCTTGTTGGCTTGGTTTCTTTATGACTCTTGAATCTAATTATCGGCCGTTTCTATTGGTTTTCTGGTATTGTGTTGGAAAATTTTGTGGTCGTCTTGTTTTGATGCGTTCGTGACATTTTTTGAATCAATAATCCTCTGTATTTCCTTTGAAATTTGTATGCATTCATAATGGTCTCTTGTAATCTTCAGTTTGGTGGAAGCCATAGATCTCCTCCTTGAAGGTGCGCAAAATCTCGTTGTCCCAATTCAAACTAGAACCTCTGTAAAATCCAGAGAGAAGGTTCTCGAGGAAGCTGCTACCGTCGACTGTCCGCTTTACAATGACCATGGATATTGCTGGCTCACCCAAGAGGACATAATACGTTACCTCTTCAACTCTATTACGCTTTTCAGTCCCACCTCCATCACTCCCATTAATTCCCTCAACGCCGTCGACACAGCCAACATCCTTGCTGTACACTACGACGACCCTGCACTTTCTGCCCTGCCCCTCCTTTCTCAAGCCATCATCCACCAATCCTCCGTTGCAATTGTTGACTCAGATGGGAAGTTGATCGGAGAAATCTCACCCCTCACATTGAATTCTTGCCATGAAACCATAACGGCTGCGATTGTAACACTCTCGGCAGGTGAACTAATGGCGTATATGGACTGTGGTGACCCGCCAGAGGATTTGGTTCAGTTGATCAAAGACAGATTGGAAGAGAGAAACTTAGGGGCACTATTGGAGTGGGTAGAAGAAGAGTCAGCAATGTCATCATGTTCTTCATTTTACTCATCTTCTTCAGATGATGATTCTGGCTTTAGCTGGGGAAGGAGTGGAAAGTTATGGAAGTGTTCAACCAGGCAAGTGAGGAGCTCAGAGGCTGCTGTGTGCAGTCCCCGGAGTTCATTGGTGGCAGTGATGATTCAAGCTCTTGCTCGTCGTGTTCCATATATGTGGGTGATCGAAGAAGATGGAAACTTGGTTGGCATTATCACGTTTGCATCGATGTTGAAGGTTTTCCGAGAGCGTTTGAAATCAATGTGTTAAAAGGATATCAGCAAGAGCTTTGTTTGCCTAATCTAAAGCTGAAACTGTATTAATAGCGTCTACCTAGTACCATAGGATGTGCTTTGAACTCAATTTCGTTATTTTGCTCACTTTATTTTGAAGTATAATGTAAATCTGTAACCAGTAGAGACTTATCTCTTTCTGCAACTTCAATAACCGTAGATTTTTGCAGCTTTCTAATTAAATAAACTTCTTTTCCTTTTTAATACGCCTCCAGACTAGATATAAGGGAGAAAAATTAAACATGCACACCAGGAAAGAACTCGTTCTTTGATATGTTTATTTATTATATATGTTACAGATCGTTATAAACTTGTTCCATAAACACCAATTTCTCTTTATCATAGATATGTTTACTTATTATTTATGTTACAGATCGTTAGAAACTTGTTCCATAAACACCAATTTTTCTTTATCATATCATCGTATAAAAAGGGAAGTCCATCTCATTATTACTATCTTCTGTTTGGATTTTATTTTTTTCTCAGATGGGTATCAAAGCAAAGAGGCTGTGGTCAAAACAGGTTTAATAGCATAAAAGAACAGCTATGTCCACCAATGGAAATTCTCACAAAATTGCTTAATACTGCCCGAACTGGAGCTCAGATATGCAGGACATTAAGGCTTCTCTTACTTTAACATTGTCGGAGTTCATGTTCAGTGAGTCTTCGTAGAGTCGTTTCGCCTGCAGCAGCAACTTTGCCTTCTCTTTGCTATTGTTAGGCCTTAACTGAGATCGTTGCTGCAATGTCATACCCCATCTGAACAGAGCTGCAATGCAGAAAGATAGTCAAGTTATGCACAAACCATCTCATAAACTGTGTCCTGAACAATTCCAGCTAATTGAATCAACTCAAAAATGCTAAGCAAATAGGAATCAGAAAGAATAACAGAACTAAATTCCTTCTTTCACTCACTCTTTCATCCATTTATTACTAGTTGGACTAACAAATTATCAAAGAACTGCCCAATATCAATGGCCAGCCTAACAAACCAACCCCCTCATGTAGCTAACCTCTATACTGACCACAGCCTATTGTGACTATAATTGGATACTAAACATCAGCAAAGTTCAGTTTTATAAGCTTCAGGACCCACCCCCGAGCCGGTCTCCTACTACTAATAACAATTTTTCGCAATAAGTGCAGCTTTATGCAACAGTAGAACTCTGCATTATGCAGAAGCAGTTAGTAATTGATGGCAATTATCATTCAATGCTTCTGTAGTAGTCATGAAGGGGTATTTGGTAAGTTGGTATTGGAATTGGATGCTTGTGTTTGGCATGAATGGTCCATATTAAACAAATTAAGGCCTTGTTTGATGACCAATTGGTTTTTTTTTTTTTTTTTTTGAAAATTGTATTTATTTATTGTCTCACAAAAATTCATTTTTCTTAAGGAAATATTTGACTTCTTATCCAAATTCTAAAAACAAAAGTAAATTATTAAGAACTAATTTTTTAGTTTTTAAATTTTGACTTGGATTTTGAGAACATTTATAAAAAGTAGATAACAAAAGAAAGAAACCCATAATTTGGAATAGTGTTATTAAGCTTAATTTTCAAAAACAAAAAATAAAATGATTATCAATCAGAGCCCTAAGCTCCACTTGGTAATTATTTGGTTTTTTAAAATTAAACTTACTTTCTTTTCATTTCTTACCATAGTTTGCATCTTTTTTAAATAAAAGAGTTTAATTCTTAGCCAAATTCAAAAAATAAAACAAATTTTTAAAAACTACTTTATTTAGTTTTCAAAATTTGACTTGGTTTTTAAAAATATTGGTGAAAAATAGATAACAAAACAAGAAATTTAGAGGTGAAAGGGGTATTTATAGGCTTAATTTTAAAAAACTAAAGACAAAAAACCAAATTATTACCGAATAGGGCCTAAATAATTGTTTTTCTTTTTTTTTACGTTAGGTTAATACCTAATAGTAACATGAGTTTTGGATTCACAAGCGTTCAGATTTTGGTGCCCGCAAAGGAAGCACACCCCAAGGGCTTCAAATTATTTCAGTTTCTAAAATAAATATCTTGGGGCAAGTTTCCTAGATCATTGCATCAAATTTATCATTTGATTTGAGCAGCAAGTCTAGAAAACATACCTTCGGGTGCATAAACATTGCCTCTTGACATCATTGCATCAAACTTATCGATGGCAGCTAAAAAGACCTTATCAGCATCAAAAGCAGCTTCCTGAAATTTGATATGACAGAAAGAACCTTTTATATTGCGAGAAACATCATATAGCTTAAAAATAACAGGCTTCTTGCGGATGACTACTATCAAAACATTGCAAAAAGAAAAGTTTTCTAAACAACATACAGGTTAGCAATGTGCAGGACATGGTACTCACCGGTCCAACGTCTGCAATCAACTGTGCACGAAAGGAGAGGGCAAGACCCCAGTTATATAGCGCACGAACATCATTCCGGTCAATGGATAATGCCATTCGATACCTTCTACCTGCCATCACAAGGAGTTCTTCACACTCTTCACACACACTAATGAGAATGGACGTTAGTTTATCTCTTCTGGTAATAGAATCATCTAGTCCCTCCACCATTTCGAACCATTTCCCAATAGATACGGGCTCTTTTCCTGCTAGAAGTCTTCTTAACTCGCGACTAATCCTTAACTTTAATTCTCCATGAAGAAGATAAGTATTTCCCAACTGGCCAACTGCCAACAAACTCATGGGCTTCATAGTAGTAGCTTTTGCCAACAAACTAGCAGACTGACACAATATGACCTCTACATGCTCCTCATCACGTCTATATTTCATCAAATCCTTGGCTTGTTTCAGAAGATCATTAGCTTCCATAAGACATTTATTGAACATTGCATCGTCATATATCATTGAAGATGATGATGAAGCAACCTCATTCTCTTCTCCAAATGGTTGATCAATTAAATGGGAACTTTCCTTTTTACTTGCTTCCTCTTCTCTAAAATGGGATCTGTAAAGTTCTCTTTCACTATTGGTTATATGAGAGGACCTATAAGCTCCATTATTTTCCTCAAATCCACGCTCTTCTACAAAGGAAGTTTTAGTCTCCCTATGTTTCATTTTGAAACTATAGTCCTCAGGATCAATCAAATTATCACTGAATCGAGAACTCTCAAGTTTGTTGTTAAGACCCATGTTAGAAATATTAAGGTAATTGTGCTGGTACTGCACTCGATTATTCTGGTAGCCATACTCTTCACCATCAATGAATCTTTTTGAACTCTCATGCATTCCCTTTGAATTTATTCTCTCTCTTTCTTGAGTAATGTTAATTCTTGTAAAATAATCCTTCTCCATAGCATGCCTTTTCCTCGATTCCTCAACAGCATTTGAATTTATAGCTGGATTAGAATCAGTAGCAGTATCTATTGAACCCACTTCAGACGGTATCGAACTCCTTTTAGTTTGACTGCCAACCGAATTAAGTGGCATTTGTGGCTTAACATTGTTTTTAACTTTGTTAGGCTTAGAACCAACCAACTTTTCTCCAAGCAAACTGCCAAAGGATTGCAAAAGCTCAAACCCCACGTCTCCTAGGTCTTTAACTTTTCTACTTGGTTTATGATTCTCAAGAATAACAGCTTTGGAGTTGCTTCCATTATTAATCAAAGCCTCGACAATCTTTCTAGAATTGGAAGTTGAAAGATCATTCGATTCTAAAACCTTGACATAGCTTTCTAAATCACCAAGTGTAATTTCCCTAGAATCAATAGCATTCTGTATATTACATTTCAAATTATCAAGTTTGACGGAAAACCCATCAAAAAACTCCACCAAACTTCTTAAATTCTCAGCGTGAAACCCAGAAATTTCCTCTTTCCCCCGACTTTTATTCCCAAGTAAATTTAGATCATCTACACTTCCACCACGAACAAACCCAATAGAAAATCCAACAGCAAAAACAAAAACAGAAGCTGGGAAAACAGCAATTGAAGAGACTTTAACTCTGGCAATGGCCAGAGCACATAAGAACCCGAAGAGAAATGTGAACAAATGTCTTTTATGATCGATGCCAAGGGAAACCAAAAAATTATGGAACTGATCTGAATCACTTACAAGTCCATTATCGTCCCAGCCACCGTATCTAGCGGAGTTCGTCAGATTATAATCTCCGGCGGAGCAGAATATGGAGGTTTTGGGAAGGCATCTCTTCTGAAAACAGATTAGGAGATTTGGGTTTTCGCGGTGAAATAAAGGAGAGTGAAAGAGATTATTAGGAGCTTGGGAATGAAGACAGGAAAAACAAATGGGTCTGTTAGAAAGCAGGAAATTCATTTGGAGAGGAAGAAAATCCAACTACACGGCAACTACGGCGGTCGCCACCGCTATCAGACGGCAAGTTCCGGTCATATAGAGATGGATTAGAAGCCTGCGGTCAGAATGGGGTTATTATGTGCATATGGAATAATAATAAAATACCCCCAAACTTTGTGATTTGTGTCAACTTTTGAACTTTCAAAAAATTCAAAGATGCCATAAACTTTCAAAATGATTTAAAAAATAATTTATCATTAGTTTTAGATAAAAATAATTAATATCATCTTATTTGTCTATTTTTTTTTTCTCCCATCTTCTTCAATACCCTGTTATTTTCTCTTTTTGTTAACTGTTTCACATTTTTATCTCAAAAAAATAAGTAAATAAAATTGTGCAGTTCAACTATAATAAGAATAAAGGGGACACCGAGTGGGTTATAATAGTAAGTATTTATTATAATTTGTAGATTATAATGGTCTGTTTTTGGGTGTAGGTTATTATAGTATAGGTTATAATAATCTATGTTAAGGGTGTAGATTATTATAATAGCCGGTTATAATAATATGTAAATTAAATGCATGTTATCTTAGTATATATCACAATTTATTCTACTTTTCCGTATATCAAATGAAAAAAATTAAATGAAATATCATATTTTTATGAACTTAAATAAAATTGTTTGTTCCACCAATTTGTATAATGTATTGAACGTTGCATTGTCCTCATTCCACCAATTTTAACCTTGTTTGACGTATCAAACTTCGTGAGCATGTAACAAATACAATTTCATTCTCTTCAAAGGATATTAATTATAGCCTAACACATTAATGTATGTAGAGATAGAGAAATTTCACAAGCAGCAAAAAAAGAAAATCAAATCACATTCATGTCCATGAAATAGTTTGGAGTGAAACATAAAAATATTAAAGTAGAGGCCATAATTTAGATATGTCCAAATTAAACATGGAAAAGCAGGTGATGAAAATAGTTGGTCAGGCGTTATCTAGAAGAAGAAGCTCGCAATACTCTAATTTCATATCCACAGGAACAGACAAAAAACTATCTGTATTATGCACATTGTGGAATATGATATTCATAAGCTTCACCTTCTGTAGGCTTTGCAATTCTAGAATATCGTTAAGTTCATTCACAACCTTGGCACGTAGCTCAACCTCTGTTGCACGCTGCTTTTTCGGCCATTCAACAATGGACTTCAGTTGGTCATTTGCAAAGTCCATTGCATTCTTAAAAACCTCAACCAACTCAAACTGATATCCATAACACTTTCTTTTACTACCCCTTGATGAATTGCCTCGTTCGAAACTAAAACTAGTTGGGATTCCATCAAACCTGTCCTGTGACAGGTCATGTTCTTGTGAATCGCTAGTAGGAGCACCTTCATCCATACGCCCTGGCACATTTGAGGTCATGTCACCAGGTGTCTCTGCCCCTTCTCTAGTTGCCTAGTCCTTGTCGAAGACGTAGGCTAAGTCATCAAAATATGGGAATGACTTGATCAGGAGCTCTTTTGTTGGAGGATGGCTCTACATGAAAAGTATGGTTGATCAATACAACGGGTGACGATGACTAGAAAAAAAATATTTATGAAATTTTATCTTCACCCAACCATCGAACGTCTTTTTCTCCGTAGTGATGTATTGGAATTCTTCATTCCAACCGAACCCGCTGCACGCCAGTCCTCGCATTTCTGCTATAGCTTGGTACGTTCTTTTAAGGCTCATTACCCTACAATCTATGATGGGGATCCCTTGTATTATACAACCAGGTATCTTATCAGCCATCATACGCTATAACTGTGCCAAGTACCCAGGACGAAAGGTCCTGTTGTCTGATCTTCATCCACCAGATTCAACCAAAGTTACCAAACATTCCATCAGCTTCGATTCTTCCTCCCTTGTCCAAGTGTGTTTTGGAGCTCTAGAAGAACTTGTCATCCTGCTACATGTACACTATAGTACAATTTAAGTAGTAAAGAAATAAATTGTCATGTGATGTGTTATGTACAATGTATAAGGTAGTAAATCTAATTATATTAAGAAATTTGGAAATTGATTTCCAAAATCGCATACATGAAATTAAAAAAATACATTGTAAAAGCCACAAACTAAACATGAAGCTACTGATTGTTATGTAACTCCCAGTCAGAAAACATATTATACGCCAGTTCATCTCTCCATTGTGTCCATTTATATAAACTCTCAATATAATTGATCTTGTCCCTACCAATGATAGCAAAATGTGAGTCCACCTCATCTAGATCCTCGAGCATTTCCCCAGTATTCATCTTCTTATTAATAAGATTATGAAGAAGGAAATACGTCGTGATCGTCCGAGTTTGGACTTGCACGGGGTAGTTTGATTTTCCGCGGAGTGTTGCCCATCTCCTTTTAAACAGCCCAAATGCCCTCTCGATTATATTCCTCGCAGAAGATTGTTTCATATTAAAAAATTCTTTTGCAGTTGTTGGTGCATTCCATCCTCCACGCCACTACGAAAAATGATATCATTTCCTCTATATGGTGCCAAGAAGCCCTCTGCATTTGGGTACCCAACATCACATAAATAATAATACCCTATACAATGTCTAATTGTATGAAATCATAATCGTAGAGTACTACGATGTTGGGATTGATGCCCTAAATCTCATAGGGTCCTATAGTTTGTAAACCTTGTATGAACAAACTTGTATGTGATTCATAATATATGATATTTTTATTCACTTTGTCTATAAAATATGTGATATTTTAGTTGCATTAACCAAAAACCAATAAACTAACATCTAAGGTTATCGTCATAACTTAAACATGTATGTGGAGACATACAGGTGGATCATGTTTAAGTGATAACCTAGATGGTCTGTAGTATATGGATAAGGCTAGGTACTTTATCTTGATGACACTACGAGTATGGCCCGCTCTGTAGATGTTACAAATGTTGTAAAGTGCTACAAATGATCTGATCCTGATCATTCATGTATTAGACATGCGAGCAGGGATATTCTATGCAAAGGAGTTTGTATAAGACCAAACCACGAAATGCTTAGTCTCATTATATAACACCGTTCATAATAGAGACTTTCATTTCACCAAGATAACCATAGGTAACATGACCTTAATCCTGAGTGGGTTGTAAACTCCTGCCTATAAGGGCGATCTTTTGATTTGTATGGGTGACAGTGGTCAGATCTCCGACTCAACATGCCTACCATTTTGGGGATTCGTCTGATTGGGGAGCTGGGAACTCAGCTACACAAGATGAAATTCACTCCTTCCCCAAAGTAGAGGTAAGTAGATAAACTGCTCCCTTAAGAGTTGATTCCGGGTTTTGAACAATGTGGCGTCACACCCTCTCCTAGCTCGAGAGGGGTTTAGTCATAGTAGGACTATAATCTATTGTTCATTAGAGGGATCAGTGGTACTTAAGAAGTTAGATATAACTACAAGGGCAAAACGGTAATTTGACCCAACTGTACTTACGAGCAATTTGTGAATGGTCATCGTACTGTTGATCGGTCATATCCAATAGATACAGAAATATATCTGTAGTGTGAAGAGTGCAGTTGTCGGTCTTTAGTGGAGTGCCCGATAGTTAATGGATGGTGGATAATGTAATTAAAGAGTTTAATTAATTATTCACATACCATTGAAGCTTCAAACTACAGGTTCATAAGGTCCCCTTGGTAGCTCAAAAGGATTTAGTTGAGAATCAGTTTTTGGGTTAATTTGAATTGTTCAAATTAATAAGAGAGAATTTAATTATATATGATATAATTGACATAATGTATTTGATAAATTATTATTTAATTGGAGGAATAAATATTTGAATGTGATTTAAATATATTTTTTATGAATGAGATGCATAGTTGTTAAATTTAATATAAATATGATTTATATTAAATGTCATAAAATAGAGCAAAAGAACTATAGTTTATATTGTATATGATGCAATATTAAAACTATAGATTATAAATATAATATGATAAATTGGTTACCATATTTATTTATATTATTTATTATTTTGAATAATAATCCCTTTCTTCCTCTTTAACCACCTTAGTGGGTAGTTAAGTGGTTTTTGTAGCAAATAGGATAAATAAAATAATATTTTTTTCTATTAGAGGACTACACGAATTTCACACAGAGCATATATGATACACTAAACAATTGAAGAACTTTGTCATACGATAGTGCTTCTTCCTCAATCGTCTTCTTCCTCCAAACTCTCAAACTCCCTCAACCAAAATAGACAGAGCTCACCACTCCTGGGTTCTCACCCTAAGAATATTGAGGACTCCAAGTGGTAGTGTCTTCAACCTTTTAGTTCGAGTTTTCTTGAAGAAAGTCTTCAAGGTTGTTGTGTTTGAGTTTTGTTGTTGTTCAAGGAGTTCGTGACAGTTCGAGGGTTGTATGAGAAGAATGTGTTCTTCAAAGGTATAATCACTTGAACCCTTTTTTGTAGTTCTGATTCCAAATTTCATTTTTGTATTGAAATTATTTACAATTTTGGTGGTTTTTGTTTCTGCATTGCATTTAACTGTTAAATGTATGTGGATGGGTGTTGATGGATGTTTATGGGGTAGTAACTCTGTTTTGGCTTTCTATTAAATTACAAAAGTTAATTTATAAGGGCCTCTACGTTTTTGGGCATTAATCTTGCAATCGAGTATGTATTCGTTTTAATTTTGAGTCGTTAGTGAAGCTTTAGAAGTGAAGGTCATAGTGCGTTTTAATGGAGAAGACGAAACGTTGGTCGCATCGTGTAGCTAGAGCTAAACAATTGTTTAGATTTTGCTATGCGTTGGTGTAGAGTTTTCTGCACGATCGTGTAGCATCTCTGAAATGACCGCATAGCTAATGCTACGTGATCGTGTAGAGTTGTCTACACGATCGTGTTGTGTTGGCTGCATGATCGCATAGGCGCTCGAGGAGTAGACGATCGCACGGTATATGATACTCGACACAAGGCTGACAACAGGAATTTTGGTGTCGCTCACAAACCTTTGCTATACAAATAATATTTATAAATCACTGAACGAACTGTTGGGTTTTATGTCCTAAAACTCGTAGTTTGTAAAAGATAAACATATTCTATAATCAATAAACTTATTCTTGGTTCTATAAATTGCATATGTAAAAGTCTAAATCCAATAAACTAAGATCCATAGCTATTATATGAATACTTGAACTTTATGTAGAGACATAGAGATGGATCAAGTTTGAGTAAATAGCTAAAATGATCTATAGTACATGATTAAGGTTGGGTACCTTATTCTGGTAACTCTATTGGATGCGGCCTACTTGTTGTAAAGATACTACAAATGAAATGATCTAAATTCGTTCATGTATTGACATGAAGAGTGAGGGCATTCTATGGAATGAGTTTGCATAAGATCGGACCAAGAAATAAGTCACTCTTACTTTATAACGTTGTTTACTGTATAAGACTGACTATTTCACTTAGATGATCTAGGTAATTCTATCTTAATCCTGAGCTAACTATGAACTCTTGTTTATTCAGGATCATCCTTAGATTTGCATAGGTGAGGGTTGGCTCAACAGCGCTGGCTCAATAAGCTTCCTATTTCAGAGGTAAGACCGGGTAGATAGCTGGGGACATAGGGTGTAAGATGGAATTCACGCCTATCCGTTTTAGGGATAAGAGAAAGGTTGTTCTCTTAAGTACTAAATCCAAATCTTGAACAAGGGGCCCCACCTTCTCACTGAGCTGAGAGGGATCTGGTTCAGTGACTAGATCACAAACCAATTTTTCATTGGAGGATTAGTAGGAACTTAAGGAATGTAATGCAAAATGTAATCTTTTGCTTGGTGACGTGAAATTGATCGCGTGTCTTTAAAGCATATGGACAATGATGAATATGAATCATACAAGCTCATGTTGCCATAAACTTGATGACGTAAAGATGGAAATGGAATGTGGATGTTGTGTTATGCTTATGCACACTTTATGTGATACTACTTCTAGATATATGTGTTGTTAATTATAAGCTTGTAGTATGCTATGGATTAATGTGTTGTCATAAGTTTCCTTGCTCTGAAACCAAGTATAATTCCAACGCAAGTTTCTCAGAGTAATCCGAGGTCGAACACAGGGATTGTTGTCGTTAATGTGTTACATTTGTGATAAATGCGACCGGTTTTTACAATTAATAAAGATTGTGTGTTTGTACAGAAAAGTAAATTGCGGTAAAGTAAAATTGTGTAGATAAACTAAAGTTGCGTTAATAAAATAAATTACGATGAAAATAAACCTAAGCTAATGTGATGCAAGATACAAGATACATGATATACATGATACTGAGTTCGAGACTGACTATGAAGTTTATACAAAGGATCGTGGTATGCAAGGGCAAGTTTTTATGGATGAATCAGAAGGGGAAAGAATAATTAGTACAAACGTCGCAAGTATGTTAATTGCGATAGAGATATAACTAAGGTTCCGCTTTCCCTTGGCGTACACCTCTCGGTGATTAGCTACGTTCCCATATCTCTATGGTGAAACAGGGATGAACATGGTGAATGCAAGGTTACTTCCATCTCTAGAAGTACTTCTTTCTTTAGTTAACGCATTCTTCCAACCCTCTCTCGATAGGCGGAATAGCATTTTCACTTCTGCTCTCACAGGTGAAGATGTCGTCTAACATACCTTGACTAAACTTAATTATTTCTTTAACCCAATTAATTTACTTGCTTAATTCTTGCTAATTACCCATGTGATTAAGAAAACATCATGGAGAAAATGGATTATGGGTGAACGGAAATAGACAGAGAAATGATAATGGAAATGATCATAACATTCATTACTAAGATTAAATGTCTGATACATGATGTGAATGATAGACTAAGAAGATGAATACAAGTGATGATGAAGAGATAGAAACAAATACAAAAGAGTGTCAACGTCTTGATATAGATCTGGATGGTGGTTTTTCTTGTCTACGTGTGGAATGGATGAACAGAAGAGCTTCCCTCTCAGGCTTGCTCGTCTGGTAGAGGTGACCTTCGTACAGAGCTTCGACGGCGGGGATCGGAAGGATTCTTTGCCCAGAGACTTACCTCTCGGCCTTGTCTCTTAATTCTTCCCAGATCTACTCTGATTAGTCGCTCAACCAATCTCTCTTTTAGATCAGTATATACATTTTTCTCTGTATTCAAGCCTCCTCTCGATGGAATTGCAGAAGCCATTTATAGGCGAAGCTTTGACTCTTTGCATTGTGGTCCCCACTTTATTGTTAAGGCAGTTTCGGAAATGATGGAGTGAATATTCCTTCTGTTACGCAATCAATCCCGTCTAAAATGCACAACGGTCAACTATACACGCGTCAGAATCCTCCGCAATTGCATTGCTCTTTACATCTTCGATCGTTTGCCCGCATGCAGTGTTGTTTTTTTATTACCGCATGCAGTTGAGATTGCGTTGATCGCTTAGCTCTTGAGCGATTGTCGCATGCGCCATTATTGCGTTGATCGTCTATTCATTTCTGAATGATGGGCGCAATGCGACGTAGATGCGTTGTTCAGTTTATCGTGAGCCTTGAACGCATGTGGTGACTTGATTTCCTGCAAAACAGACTTGAATTATTCTTTTCTACCATCGCAATGGTATCGATGGGTGTATTGACGACAATTTATAATTCTCGCATTTCTTAGCTAATTTCCATACTATCGATGCAACTTTTCTTTCTTTTGGCTGCAATATCTAAATAAAACAGTATAAACAACTTGTATTTCTACAAGTTATCAAGGAACAAGACGTAATCTCGAGGGTAAAATAGACATTTGACCCCACCGTTATTACAAACAACCTGTGAAGGGTCAACTTACTAATTATGGTTAAATCATGTGGACATAATATATCTACAGTGAGAAGAGTGCAACTATGGGCTTTAGTGAAGTGACCCATTAGTTAACAAATGAGGATTAATTTGGTGAAAAGTTTAGCTAATTAATCTCAAATTATTAGAGCCCATGATCTGTAGGTCCGTGAAGTCTCCCTAGTAGCTCGTAAATGGATCAACTTTAGAGTAGCATGATAAGTTTATTTGAAACTTTCAAATTAGAATTAAACGAAATAGGAGAATTAATTAATATTAAAATATGATTTAAATATTAAATTTATGAAGGTGGATTTGTGTAAAATCAATTTAATATTTGATATTAAATTAATTAAACTGTTTAAATAATTATTTATTAATTTTATTAGAAAATTAATTTATGGAATAAATTTTGCAAAATTAATAATATTTTTAATTTTTGAAATCATTTGGTAAAATTCAAAAGTTTGAAAAACACAAAATGGAATTATGGAATTTTCCATTAACACCTTCAACTAGCTCATACCAAACCCACTTAAGTTTGGCTTTAATAACTCCAAGCATGAGTTGCATCTCATGCAGCCATCTTCTTTGCATGAAAGTTTTGCAATAAATAGAGAATATTGGGGTGGAATTGAGGCATGCATCAATAGAGTTTTTGCTGAAGAATTCAAGTTGAAGAAGTTGTTCTTCAAGTGGGTTATTGCAGTGAGTTCTTCTCTAAGCTCTTTTTCATTCAATTTTATCTTGAGTCCCACAACTCAATCTAAAGCTCCAAGAGAATAGTGGGGAAGATCTTGAGGTGGTTCACAACGAGATTTGGAGAAGTTTTGCAGCTGAGAATTGAGATTCAAGAAGTTCTATAAAGGTATTACATGAAACCCTCTTGTTATTGTATGAGCATGCTTTATTTACAGCCAAAATTAATAAATTAGAATGCTTATTGATCCTTGTTGCTTCTGTTGCATGCTGATATACTTCTTCACGAACTACTTATACTAACTGGTAGTACAAGCGGCAAGCCCAGGGTCAAACCTCAGGGACGTTTCTTGAATATGCCTAGCCCAATTGATTGGAATCCCAATCAATGGTCCTAATAACCTAATTAATCAACATACATAGAAAACAAATCCGCTCCATACAAATTAACTAATCGCATTAAGTTCTAGGGATAACGTAAAATGAATGTTTGATTTCCAACGTCTAATCAAACATTCAATATGGTTTTTCTCTAGGTTGATAGAAGCAGTCCTTTTTGCCTAATGAACCTATTGCTTTCAATGGGATTAACCTATAAATATTTGTCATATATTACAAGGTAATCACAAAGCATTAGAATCACACGACAAATTATTGGGCGTCAATCAATAATTAAAAATCATGTAATTCATAAACACAAAGTTCAGATTAAAATCCATAAACAAAAACAAAAAGATTGCATTCCAACAAAGCTCCCAAAAAAACTACATTGTTCTAAATTCCCCTAAACTAGAAAATAGCTATAACTTACCTTCCCATTGAGATGAAGAAGACAAATCCCGACATTATTCCATTAGTTACATGATATGAGAAGAAAAAGGGAGAAAAATACAAGTGGAGAGGTAAGAAAAGGGTAAAAATCGGCTGGAGGCCGATTGTGGGTCGATGCTCTACCCAAAAACGCGAAGGATGTATTTATAGAAAATAATTTAGCGTCGCAATGTTGTATATAGCGTCGCGACGCTGCTCTTCTCCACAACACATGTCCGCTTCAATTTGTAGCATTGCGATGCCACTTGTAGCATCGTGATGTTGCCCTGTTCTTCACCGAATGGGTAACTACTGCCTTATAGCATCGCGCAACGCTCGTTTGAGCATTGCGACACTCTGTCTAGGGGCATTTTCATCCGTTCACGTCCTCTTGAAGTCCGATTGCTCAAATTAACTCCTAATTACTCTATATTAACCCCAAATAGCTCGTAACGATGTATTTGACCTCCAAGATGCTTCATGTCAACAAAATCATCAAATAAACACATTAAATATAGTAACAACCTAGAATTAAGAAGAGGAAAATAGCACAATTTTGGTGCTATCAAACACCCCCAACTTAATTTTTTATCGTCCTCTAGCAAGGTAAAATCACACATTCACACAAAAATTATGCTTGCTCAATCACGAGGGTCATTACTCTAGTCTCAACAGTCTATAAAGATGAGATTTGCAATAAAAAAATGAAATCTGACTACAATCAATCAATAAAGCACATTTAAAAATAATTCTCAACTTTTCATGCATGAGTGAGTCAAAAGCCCTAGTAATTAACCTCGCAAAGCTCGAATGGTTTTATAGGGCCCTCGATTCGTTTTTCCCCTACATTGGCTCAAAGATTTAAGAACCAAGCTTCCTAGACTCAACTTCGTAATAACTCACTTAAGGAAACCAAACTTTTATTTTATTTTTTTAATATTATTTTTCTTACTTTACACAAAAGAAGAAACCTTATCTAGACACATCATCTTTGTTTTGGCTTGCCTACACGAGTTCCATGGGAGTCATCCAACTACGAGTAATATCTCCTAACAAGATGTTGAAGCTTACTCATCCCTCGGGGTACTTTAGCTCAGAGGGAAACTACGGGTGTCATAGCCGCCCTAAGTTAATCATAACCCAAGAAAGAGGAGTAATCCCCTTCAAAAATAACATTCAAACTTTCTTTTACTTTACAACACACTCCGCCTTTTACAAACTTGCTTTTTACATACTCTACACTTGACTTTTACAATACAAAGAGTTTGGCAAAAACTTAGACATGCATTACTAGGTTGAGCTTTCAGTCACTTAACACGTATCACCTAAGCCTTTCAGGATGACAACAAAAATATAAGCCCCATAATACGACTCTAAGCATGCAAGTCCTAATTTCGTTGGACAAAGGACTTAAAGATACATGAGAGATAAGAATTTTTTTTTTAAAATGGGCTAAAAATTATGACCATGCTCATTAAACATAGTTTCATGCAAATCTAATCACAAAAAGGGTGTGTCATCAACTACTCATTATAACAAACCAAGCAAGAGAGCAAGCAAGTAAATTCAAGCACACAAACATCGTCCGAGCACAATGCTCAAGGACCCCATCAGTTACAACATACTTCACTCACAACTTAAAATGATACATCGTCCCCAATGTATCTCTAATCTAAGCCCAATAAAATAAAATAGTCAAAGGAACAGAAAACCTCCCCTGATGACGCTTCTACACACGGGATGGTGTTAAGAGGGCTGCGTTAAATTGATCTTCTTCTTCTTTAGGGCAGAGGGAAAGAAAGCCTACAAAAGAAAAACAAAAAGAAATCTAGTCTAGAAAACAAATAAAGAAAGTGTTGGGATTGGTGTCCTAATTCTCCCGGAGTCTCGTTGTTTTGTAAAGATACACATTGTTTCATGAATAAAATAAGTGTTATTTAATTCTGGAATTTACTCATATCCAATAAACAAAGCTCCTTGGTTATCTTATGTGAACTTAAGTATGTATATGTGATATACAAGTGGATCATGCCTTAAGTGATAACCTAAATAGGTCTGTAGTACAAGGATTAAGGTGGGATACCTAGTCCTTATGACACTACGGATACGACCTACTTTGTAGAAGTTTGCAAGTGTTGTAAACTACTACAGATGGTAGATCCTGACCATTCATGTGGAGACGTGCGAGCGGGGGGTGTCCTATACAAAGAGTTTGTATAATACCTGGACCACGAGATGATTAGACTCTGTATGTAACACCGTTGATTCTAGATAATTGCATCTCACCTAAACGACCATAGGTGACACAACCTCAATCCTGAGTGTTTTGGGAACTCCTGCCTTTGAGGGCGGTCCTTTGATTAGTATGGGTGAGAGTGGCCAGATTGCCAACTCAACATGTCTACCTTTTTGGGGACTTGTTTGATCTGGGAGCTAGAAACTCAATCCACAATATGAAATTCACTCCTTTCCCGAAGCAGGGATAAGTAAAGAGATTGCTCCTTTAAAGGCTGATTCTGGGGCTTAAACATAGTGGCCACAACTTCTCTTTGGAAGAGAAGACTCAGTCATAGTAGGACTATGATTTATGTTCATTAGAGAGATAATTAGTACTTAAGGAGATAGATGTAACTACAGGGGCATAACGGTTATTGGCCCAGCTGTACTTACGAGCGATCTGTGAAGGGTTGTCGCACTGCTGATTGGTTAAGATGGACACATAATATATCTCTGATAAGGAGAGTTCAGCTGTCGATCTTTAATGGAGTGCCTGATAGTTAACGGATGGTAGATCCCGTGACTAAGGAGTTTAGTCAGTTATTCACGTACCATTGGAACTTCGAGCTACAGGTCCATAAGGTCCCCTTGGTAGCTCAATGGATTCAATTGAGGATTAGTTCTTGGTGTTGATTTGAAATGTTCAAATTGACAAGAGGTATTTTGATTATATATGATGTATAAGATATATCTAGTGGAGGATTGATGTAAATGAGATTTACATTAAGTACCATGTAATAGAAAAAGAACTATGGTTTATATGTTTCATGAGATGAAATATTAAAACTATAGGTTACAAAATAGTATGATAAGTTGGTTATCATTTATGTTTATAATAATATTAATTATTGGATGTTTAATTCTTTTTCTTTTAAATAACCAAAGTAGTGGGTGGTTATTGAATCATGGTAACCGTAAGTTTAAAAGAAAAATGGTTTTCCTATTTTCAAAAGAAGTTTTTTTCGAAATATTGAAAAAGTTTTGAGTTTTTTCTCCGTGCAAAAGAAACTCATGAAGTTGTCAAGTAAATACAGATTTACTAAACGACGGCTGGGCGAGCTAAACGATCGTGTAGTATTTACTAAACGATCGCATAATTTTGCTAGATGATCGCTGGCCCAAGGTAAACGATCGTGTAGAGTCTGTAGGCGATAGATCGAGCTAAACGATCGCATAGCTTTTGCTAGACGATAGCTTAGCTTTATCTAAACGATTGGATATCGACCTATACGATAGGTCTCCGTCATCTCCCACTTGCCCAATCGTGTACGCGATCGGTGTTTCCTCCTTCATCTGCCTTACACCAAGTCTGAATAGAGCCCACCCTCTAGATTCTCACACTGAGAATACCAAGGTCGCCTTGTTGGTGGTGTCAAACTCAACTCGATACCGTCGAGGTTTTCTGAAGGCTGTTTGTGGTGTTGTGGAGGCCGTTCGTGTTGCTGAGGAGTTCGTGACCGAGGAGATCGTTGAGGACGAGTCCGAAGTGTTAGTGCGGTGTTGCAGTCATGTAGATCAGACGTTCGAGGTTGTTGTTGTTCGAGCGACATGCGCATCTGAGCGTGGAGACGTTTCTGCCATTGTGCATAGAGTTTTTCTCATTGATCATTTGTTGTTCATGCTGTAATTTCTGCATTTTAATTGTATAACCGCTTGTTTAAAGTCGACTGTAAATATATGTTTATTCATGATTGTAATTTGGAATAGTCTTGTTCCGTTGCTCATGGAAATCTCGATTCCGATTTCCTTTAGAAAGTAGTAAAAATTTTCACCTGGCTCCCTCTAAGAAGGGTAAATTTTTAATTTCGATTGCTCGACGTGACCTGTCCCCTGTTAAGGCACAAAGAAATTCTCGTATTTCTCTGGTCCCTTCTTAGGTGAGTCGATATAGCCCAACAAGGCTATAAGATTTCTCATTTTTTGAATAGGCCAGACAGATAGAATTTTGGTTTTTCAGTATATGGAAAGAAGGGTAAAAAGAAAGAATCGAAAAACTCAACTGACCCAAAAGAGTCGAAAGAAAGAAAAGACAAAACAGACTGGTGAGGACTAGGAGAACAAATCTCGAGTATATACGAAATACGAGAAGTTAGAACAGGGTGAGGTCTTTTGACCTCTAACTCTATCACCCAGATCTTGTCAGATTTAGGCTCAGAATTCTCCTTAACCTCACAAATTGACAAGCATGGAGTGACGTCCTCATCATCACTGGAGTAGTAACACTTCGCAAGGAACTCAGCCTCCAAGGTATAGATGATGGATTACTCTGGTGTGCTTTCAAGTTTCTACATGACCTCGTCCAGCTAGGAAATATGAGTGATCAATTCTTGCAGCCGAGCTTAAAAATCCTGCTGAAAATTCTTTGTATCCTGCTGGAACTGAGAAGTACTATTAGCAAGTTCAGAAACTAAAAACTCCAAAGTCATACCTGGGCACGAGTCTCCAGGAAGTGAAAAATGCTCATCCACCGTATCGACATGGACTACCTGACACCTTTGGGTCTCAAGAAAATCAAGGGATTGGCCTGGCAATGGCTCGTCCGGCCTCCCAGCTGAAGTTGCAAGTCGAGCAACAAGGTCACTCAGAATTTGTAAATCAATCCTAGCCTCTGCCTCGGGGTAATGACTCTCCTACTGGATGCGTTCGAACTCTTGTTGCCTACAAAGGTTGTCCTATTCAAACTTAAAAGATCTATCAGCAAGCTTCATAACCAAAGCCTCTAAAGACATTCCTGGCCCTAAAGACTAAGCATGAGTCGACTAGTGTGGTGCTGCGAAATCTTGGCTGCCAACTCTGTTGCCATTCTGAGTATCCATGGTTAAAAGACTCCCCCCCCCCCCTGCCAAGAATGTCGAGGCTCGTAATCCCAAGGACCATAATACCCCTCCTCGACGAATCCACACGGTGCTGACATCCACTGTAACCTTGGGCATGCTTGCATGGGATGCCCCTCGAGTAGGCAACTCCCGTACACCTCTACTTGCTGCGATCTCCTTCTCATCAAGTGGCCAACCAAGGAAGTTAACTCGGCAAGCTCGTGGCGAAGGCTACTTACCTCGTCATCAAAATTTGCATCTTGACCCTTGTACGTCGAAGACTAATTCAGAAATCCTGCCACTGACAAAAAAAAAAAATCAAAGAAAAAGAAACTTTAACAAAAACTAACTAAGAAGAACTAATTGGCTTTCCCGACAACGGTGCCAATTTGACAACAGGAATTTTGGTGTCGCTCTAAAACCCTTGCTATACAAATAATAATTATAAATCACCGAACGAACTACTTATACTAACTGGTAGTACAAGCGACAAGTCCAAGGTCGAACCTCAGGGAAGCGCAGAAGATTAGTTCCTCGAAGCACGTTTTCAATTAAAAAGATAAATGTTGGGATTGGTGTCCTAATTATCTCGGAATCTCGTAGTTTGTAATTTATATACATTGTTATAATAAAATAAGAGTTATTTTATTTGGCATTTACTCATATCCAATAAACAAAGCTCCATGGTTATTGTTTGTAAACTTAAGCATGTATATGAGATATTTTTTCATTTCTTATAAGTGTTATAATAAATGAAATTAGAATTAAAATCAATAATAAAAAGTTACATGCAAACCTTAGGCTTTAATCATTTTTTCAAAGTGTTTTAAAATTTGATTAAGATAGACCTAAGATCGCGTTTCTAATAAGATTAGAAATCTAAGTTTAATCTTTTAAATTAATTTAATATGATTAAATTGATTTCTCATAAAAGATTAAATATGTAACAATTGTATCTATAGGGGATCTTTTGTCTAAGGTTGTTTCTGGCTAGGCTGGGGTACTTAAGTCGATGGAAACATCGCACCCCTACCTGGAAACCTACCTGAAAAGGTGAATTAGATAGATTTGTTACATGCATGCAAATTTGTTGAAAGTATGTTAAAGAGTTTAATAAGGCTTGAATCAAAGTTGTTTAATCATCAAAAGCAAGTGTTGTTTTTTAGCAAACTAAACAAATCACTTAGTTAAAAATCAGTAGCTGAATTTTCTAAGTTAGTGGGGTATATGATCCTTCACTTTCACCTATACACGTTTCTCCCTAAAAGTTCACATGTGAGATCTATCCTCGGCCTTGAGGCTCCATGGTTGTCCCCCTACGGATGGCATTTGGGTAGGTCAATCAAGGTGAATGGAGAGAGTGTTCATAGTAAATGGGAGTGGGACGTGTGACAACATATCTCTCGGTCTATTTCATTAGGTTGGATAAATTTTTGTGCATCACCTCGTTGCATCATGGGTGTCCCCCTAAAGGATGACAATTTTTTATAACTTTTTATTTGATCTCCAGAAATGGATAGGGTTACTTTAGTCTCTTGTCCTAATCGGCTTTTCCCTAAGGTTGACTCATTAGGGCGGGACTCTAGGGCCTAAAATGAGGGGTTACACTTACACATAATTGTTAAGGATGTTAATAAATTCTGGACCGAACAATGGTGACTATTAGATTCGGTTACAAGGAGTTATTTCTGTCTAATGGTTGAGAATGTCTCATTTCAGTGAAAGGGTACTTGATCACTCTACAGTGACTTTTGTCCTGTCTCACTAAAGCATCATTGCAAAATATATGTAACTTGGGGTACACTAGACTATTTTGCTAAAACATGATTGGTTTTATAAAACTAGTTTAATGCAAGTAGACTTAATTAAGTTTGTTCATTTTTCAGCAATTAAATTATGGCTACCGCGGCTTTAAGTTTACTTGCCACCGAAAAACTAACTGGCGAGAACTACTCTAGTTGAAAAAATACAATAAACATGATTTTAATCATCAATGATCTCAGATTCGTCCTCACGGAAGAGTGTCCTCATATTTCAGCTCTTACTGCCCCTCGAAATGTTCAGAAAGTGTATAAGTGATGGACATGGGCGAACAAGAAGGCCCGAGCGTATATCTTGGCCAACCTTAACAAAGTTTTGGCCAAAAATCATGAGCCCATGGTCACTGCACGTGAGATCATGGAGTCCCTGCGGGGGATGTTCGGGCAACCGTCCACACAGCTCAGAAACAATGCTCTAAAGTACATCTTCAACTCACAGATGTAAGAGGGATTATTTGTTCGAGAACATGTTCTCAATATGATGATCCACTTCAACGTGGCTGAGATGAATGGGCTAGCATTGATGAGGCCAGCCAGGTTAGCATAATTCTGGAATCCTTGCAAGATAGCTTCCTTCACTTTCGTAGCAATGTTGTTCTAAATAGAATTGACTACAACCTTACAACTCCATGCAACGAGTTACAAACTTTTCAATCCTTATTGAAAAGCAAGAAGAATAAGGGTGAAGCAAATGTTGCTTCATCATCTAAAAAATTCCATAAAGGTTCGACCTCTGGAACTAATTATGTACCTTCTTCTTCCGGCACTAGAAAATAAAAGAAGAAAAATGATGGTAAGGGGAAGGCTCCTGCTAACCCACAACTTGCTGCTCCAAGTGGAGTAGACAACCAGTAAGGGTTGACAAGGGAAAATGTTTCCATTGCAACCAAGACGAGCACTGGAAGAGAAACTGTCCCAGATATTTGGCAGAAAAGAAGAAGGCTAAACAAGGTAAATGTGATTCGTTTGTTTTGGAGACTTGTTTAGTGGTGATTGATGATTCTGCCTGGATTATTGACTTTGGGGCCACTAACCATGTTTGTTCTTCATTTCAGGGAATTAGTTCCTGGCGGCAGCTTGGTGCTGGTGAGATGACGATCCAAGTTGGAACCGGGCACGTCGTCTCAGCCATGGAAGTGGGAAGACTCTGGTTAACTTTACAGAACAAATTTCTCATTTTGAATGATGTATTTGTTGTTCCTGATTAAAAAGGAACTTATTGTCTGTAAAGTGTTTGTTGGAATGTAAATATCAAGTCCATTTTTCTTTTAACAAAGTCTTTATTACTAAGAATGACATGGATATATGTTCTGCTCAACTGGAAAGTAATTTGTGTGTGCTAATGTCGTTAGCAACAAATGCCCTCCATAACATAGAGATGTTTAAAACTGTTGTAACTCAAAATAAACGACTTAGAATTTCTCCTAAGAAAAATGTCCAACTTTGGCACCTAAGATTAGGACACATTAATCTCAATAGGATTGGGAGTTTGGTGAAGAATGGACTTCTAAGCGAGTTAGAAGAAAATTCTTTACCTGTGTGTGAGTCATGCCTTGAAGGCTAAATGGCTAAAATACCTTTTTACTGGAAAATGTCATAGGGTCAAAGAGCCTTTAGAGCTAGTGCATTCAGACTTTTGTGGTCCATTGAATGTAAGAGCCACTAGAGGTTACGAATATTTCACCACTTTCACTGATGATTATTCGAGATATGAGTATGTTTATTTAATGCAACAAAAGTCTGAGTCTTTTGAAAAGTTCAAAGAATTCAAGGCTGAAGTTGAAAATGCAATAAATAGAACGATTAAAACACTTCGATCTGATCGAGGTAGAAAGTTTTTGGATTTATCTTTCTAGAACTATTTGATAGAACATATAATAGTTTCTCAACTCTTAGCACCTGGTACAGCTCAGCAAAATGGTGTATCAGAGAGGAGAAATCGAACCTTGTTGGACATGGTTCGGTCTATGATGAGTTACGCTTCCTTACCTGACTCGTTTTGGGGTTATGTAGTGGAGACTGCATGTTATATCCTGAATTGCGTTTTCTCCAAGAGTGTTGCCAGAACACCTTTGGAGTTATGGAATGATCGTAAAGCTAGTTTACGTCATTTCAGAATCTGGGGTTGCCCAGCATATGTGCTTGAGGCTAATCCTAAGAAACTGGAACCACGTTTAAGGTTATGCTTATTTATAGGCTACCCCAAGGGAACGGGAGGTGGTTATTTCTATGATCCTAAAGAAAACAAAGTATTTGTGTCGACTAATGATACTTTTCTTGAGGAGGACCACATAAGGGAACACAGACCCAGAAGTTAAATCATGTTGAATAAACTTTCCAAAGAAACTATTGGATCTTCAACAAAAGTTGTTGAAGAACCTATTACCTCAACAAGAGTTGTTGAAGTAGGTTCATCTAGTAGGTCAAATCCACCTCATGTGTTGAGGGAACCTCGACGTAGTGGGAGAGTTGTGAACCCACTTATTCGCTATATGGGTTTAACTGAAATTCTAGCTATGGTAGTTGATGGTGAGATTGAGGATCCATTGTCTTACAAGAAGGCAATGAAGGATGATGACAAAGATGAATGGATCAAAGCCATGGATCTCAAAATGGAGTCTATGTACTTCTATTCAGTTTGGGATCTTATAGATCAACCTGATGGGGTTAAACCTATAGGTTGTAAATGGATTTACAAAAGGAAACGTGGTGCTGATGGGAAAATGCAAACATTCAAGGCTAAGCTGGTGGCAAAGGGTTATACCCAAGTAGAAGGAGTCGACTATGAGGAGACTTTTTCGCTTGTTGCCATGCTGAAGTCTATCTGAATCCTCCTATCCATTGCCTCATATTATGATTATGAGATATGTTAAATGGATGTCAAGACTACTTTTCTGAATGGCAATCTTGAGGAGACCATTTATATGGTGTAGCCCGAGGGATCCCTAGTCCAAGGTCAAGAGCAAAAGGTTTGCAAGCTTAATTGGTCCATTTATGGACTAAAACAGGCATCTCAATCTTGAAATATAAGTTGTGATACTGCGATCAAATCTTATGGCTTTAATCAGAACGTTGATGAGCCTTGTGTATACAAGAAGATCATAAAAAGTCTAGTAGTTTTTCTAATGTTGTATGTGGATGATATCGTACTCATTGGGAATGATGTAAGCTTATTGACTACAATTAAGAACTGGCTAGCGACCCAATTCCAAATGATAGATTTGGGAGAGGCTCAGTTTATTCTTAGTATTTAGATCTTTCGAGATCGAAAGAACAAAATGCTAGTGGAGGAACTCTTATTCAAGAGTACCTACGAGCAGAAGCGAATCTTTCCAATTCATTATGATTGAATTTCCACATATACATTCAAACATACTGATATGCATTCATAACATTAAATTACTGGGCATGCTCAAAGGAACAATAACTAAGAGATCGAGAGGTCATACTAGTTGAAGACTTTTCTTTACAGTAAATCTCGCTTTTGCTTTAATGGCAAGCTATCGTTCAGCAAATCCCAAGCGTCTACCTCGAACAGTCTCCACATGAACAAAAGGAAACAGGGATGACACCACCACTCAGAGCCCTTAGTATTCTCAGAGTGAGAATCCAAAGGGTGGGTTTTTTTCGAATTTGGTAGGGGGGGAGGAAGGGAGATCGTATACAACGATCAAGCAAGTGGGAGAAAGGCTCATCTATCGTATAGACAAAATGCTTAATCGTTTAAGTGAAGTATACAATCGTGTAGGAAAAGGTAAGCGATTGTCTAAACGATTGTGTAAAAAAAGCTAAATAATCGTCTATACAATCTTTTAGTAAATATCGGGCGCTAAACGATCGCTTAGGAAAATATAAATGATCATTTACTAAATAGCGTGCGCCGGTGTTAGTGTTAAGCGATCGTTCAACACTATCGTATAGGTAAGCGATCGTTCAACACTATCGTATAGGTACTGATTTTACTAAGTGATGACACACTTCAATATTATGTCCACGCATCCAATGCTTAACATACCGTGATTCTTCAACTTACTCATCCGTTATGAAAACAAAAGAGATGCCGACCTATTATCCCTTAACCGTCAATTAATAGACAATGAATATAATCACATCATAGTCATAACCTATGGATTAATATCATATATTAATCATAGTATTTTTCCTCCACTAAATATAAATCATATTTATATCCAATTCCCGCCAAATTAATGTATCTCATACATAAAGTTAATTATATCATATATAATTAACTAGTTCAATTATATCATATATAATCGAGCTCCCTCTTGTCAATTTGAACATTTCAAACTGACCCAAAAACTGATTCTCAACTTGTATCCAAGCTACCAAGGGGACCTTATAGACCTATGACTCGAAGCTCCAACGGTACGTGAATAACTGATTAAACTCCACAATACCCATCATCCGTTAACTTTCAGGCATTTCACTAAAGACCAACAGTGAACTCTTCTTACATTTCTATGTCCATTGATTATAACCAATCATCAGTACAATGACCCTTCACAGATACTCGTAAGTATAGCTGGCCTATTTTCCATTTTGTCCCTATAATTACATTTTACTCCTTAAGTACCATAGATCCTTCTAATGAACAATACAACATAGTCTTACTATGTGTGAACACCTCTCGGGCCATGAGAAAGTGTGTGGCGCTACATCGTTCAAGCCCCGGGATCAGCCTTTAAAAGGAAACTATCTACTTACCTCTGCTTTAGGGAAGGAGTGAACTCTATCTCGTGAAGCTGAGTTCCCAGCTCCCAAATAAGTCGAATCCCCAAAGTGGTATGTTTGAGTCGATACTCTGGCCACTCGCACCCATGCAAATCAAAGAACCGCCCTCAATGGCAGGAGTTCCCAACTCACTCAGGATTGAGGTCATGTTACCTATGGTCCTCCTAGTGAAGTGAAGTCTCTATCATGAATGGAGTTATATGATGAGACATTAGCATTTCGAGGTCAGGTCTTATACAAACTCTTTGTAGAACACCCTCGCTCGCATGTCCCCTACACGAATGATCAGGATCAGACAATTTGTGACAAGTCACAACACTTGTAACTATTCCACAAAGCGAGCCACGTCCGTAGTGTTACCAGGATAAGGTTTCCCTCCTATATCTATATACTACAGACCATTTTGGTTATCACTTAAGACATGATCCACTTGTATGTCACTACATACATGCTCAAGTTACATAAAAACAATCATGGATATTAAGTTTATTGGTTTGTAGTAAAATAAAAACATCTATATGTTCAAAGTCAAGAAGTGAAGTAAATATCATATATATTATACATCACAAGCGTTCGTACAAAATTGTTTACAAACTACAGGACATGAGACTTTAAGGCACAAATCCCAACAGTTAACACTGTCTCAGGTATCGTATATTGACAAGATGTTGATCAAGTATGTGATGCAGAACTCCAAGAAGGGTCTTTTTCCTTTCAGGCATGGAGTTACTTTGTCTAAGGAATAGTGTCCTAAGACACCTCAAGAAGTTGAGGATATAATATGGGTCCCCTATGCATCTGTCGTGGGCAATTTAATATATGTAATATTATGTACTAAACCTGACATCTGTTATTCAGTGGGGATAGTCAGTAGATATCAATCTAATCTAGGATATGATCACTGAACAACCGTTAAGAACATCTTCAAGTATCTACAGAGAACAAGGGACTACATGCTTATGTATGGTTCTAAGGATTTGATCGTTACAAGATACACGAACTCTGATTTTCAGACTGATAGAGATTCTCGGAAATCCACTTCACGATCAATGTTCAATCTTAACAAAGGGGCAGTAATGTGGCAAAGCACTAAGTAAGGATGCATCGCAGACTCCACCATGGAGGCTGAGTATGTAGTGGCTTGTGAAGCTGCTAAGGAGGTCGTTTGGCTCAAGAAATTCTTGACTGATCTGGAAGTTGTTCCAGATATGTCAAAGCCTATCACACTTTATTGTGATAATAGTGGTTTTGTGGCTAATTCTCATGAGCCTAGGAGTCGTAAGCACAATAAGCACATAGAGCAAAAGTACCATCTCATTCGAGATATTGTGCATCGAGGGGAGGTGATTGTCACGAAGATCGCTTTAAAGCATAATATTGCTGATTCGTTTACGAAGGCTCTCACAGCTACAATTTTTTAAGGTCACCTGTAGAGTATAGGTCTATAGGAAAAACCACGACTGGACTAGGGCAAGTGGGAGATCTTGTACTGGGCATGTTATGCCCTAGATTATTGTTTAATGTACTTGTATTTTATTATATTGTACACCCTACTAGCTTTAGGACAAGTGGGAGATTGTTGAGGTTGATGCCCTAAATCTCATAGGGTTCTATAGTTTGCAAACCTTGTATAAACAAACTTGTAGGTGATTAATAATATATGATATTTTTATTCATTTTGTCTATAAAATATGTGATATTTTAGTTGCATTAACCACAAACCAATAAACTAACATCCAAGGTTATCGTCGTAACTTAAACATGTATGTGGAGACATACGGGTGGATCATGTTTAAGTGATAACCTAAATGGTCTATAGTATATAGATAAGGTTGGGTACCTTATCTTAGTAACACTACGAGTATGGGGCGCTTTATTGATGTACAAATGTTGTAAAGTGCTACAAATGATCTGATCCTAATCATTCATGTATTAGACAGGGATATTATATATAAAGAAGTTTGTATAAGACCAGACCATGAAATGCTTAGTCTCATTATATAGCACCGTTCATAATAGAGACTTTCATTTCACTAAGATGACCATAGGTAACATGACCTTAATCCTGAGTGAATCGTGAACTCCTGCCTACGAGGCAGTCTTTTGATTTGTATTGGTGAGAGTGGTCAGATCTTCGACTCAACATGCCTACCATTTTGGGGATTCGTCTGATTAGGGAGCTGAGAACTCAGCTACACAAGATGAAATTCACTCCTTCCCTGAAGCAGGGGTAAGTAGATAAATTGCTCCCTTAAGGGCTGATTTGGGTCTTGAACAATATGGTGTCAGACCCTCTCCTGGCCCGAGAGGGGTTTAGTCATGGTAGAACTATGATCTATTGCTCATTAGAGAGATAAATGGTACTTAAGGAGTTAGATGTAACTACAAGGGCAAAAATAGTAATTTGGCCCAGTTGTACTTACGAGCAATTTGTGAAGGGTCATCATACTGTTGATTTGTCATATCCAATGGACACATAAATATATCTGTAAAGTGTAACTGTCGGTCTTTAGTTGAGTGTCCGACAGTTAACAGATGGTGGATAATGTAATTAAAGAGTTTAATAAATTATTCACGTACCGTTAGAGCTTCAAGCTACAGGTCCATAAGGTCTCCTTGGTACCTCAAAAGGATTTAGTTGAGAATCAGTTTTTGGGTTAATTTGAATTGTTCAAATTAATAAGAGGAAATTTAATTATATATGATTCAATTATATATGATATAATTGACATAATGTATTTGATACATTATTGTTTAATTGGAGAAATAAATATTTGAATGTGATTCAAATATATTTTATATGAATGAGATTCATAGTTGTTAAATTTAATATAAATATGATTTAATTAAATGCCATAAAATAGAGAAAAAGAGTTATAGTTTGTATTGTATAGATGCAATATTAAAACTATAGATTATAAATATAATATGATAGGTTGATTATCATATTTATTTATATTATTTGTTATTTTGAATAATAATCCATTTTTCCTTTCTAACCACCTTAGTGGGTGGTTAAGTGGTTTTTGTGGAAAATGGAATAAATAAAATAAGATTTTATTTTTCCATTAGAGGACTACACGAATTTCACACAGAGCATATACAATACACTAAACAATTGAAGAACTTTGCTATACAATAGTGCTTCTTCCTCAATCGTCTTCCTCCTCCAAACTCTCAAACTCCCTCCTAACCAAAATAGTCAGAGTCCACCACTCCTGGGTTCTCACCCTGAGAATACCGAGGACTCCAAGTGGTAGTATCTTCAACCTTTTGGTTCGAGTTTTATTGAAGAAAGTCTTCAAGGTTGCTGTGTTCGAGTTTTGTTGCTATTCGAGGAGTTCATGACAGTTTGAGGGTTGTACGAGAAGAAGTGTTCTTCAAATGTATAATCACTTAAATCCTTTTTGTTGTTTAAAAAGCATGTTGTAATTTTGTTAAAATGCATAATTTGTTTGTATTTAATATAAATTTTTGTTTTCAATCAAAATGGAATTTAGAAAATCTGCTTCCGCTCGTGGATCTCTTGTAAACGAGGTCCTCCATACGATGTACGATAAGAAGTTATGCGTGTAAGTTGTTACCCTTCGGAATCTTCAATCTGTTAGGTCATGATATTGCATCTCTAAGCACACGAGAATTAGCTGCAGAACCTTCCCACCCAGGTAAGTCAAACACAAA
The DNA here is from genome assembly GCF_027475165.1 of Benincasa hispida. Classification (NCBI taxonomy): domain Eukaryota; kingdom Viridiplantae; phylum Streptophyta; class Magnoliopsida; order Cucurbitales; family Cucurbitaceae; genus Benincasa; species Benincasa hispida. Next base: position 10,347,799 of record NC_143480.1, on the reverse strand, counting down.
ATCGTCATTCATGTCACAAACACCAAGAACATTCGTGGGGAATTCACCCTTCCTCGCCCTGTACCTTGGTCGATCAATGGCACTCATGTTAACCTTTATGTACATACAATCTAACGCACCTAGACAATCCTGTGCAGACACAACGTATGAAATATTCATATACATCTAAACTAGACAGCGCACCAACATTTGTTTAGTCTCACTATGCCTCAAACCATCTACATCTCGGATCTATACAGGAGGTTGTGATTGGCAAAGGTTTTTTCAAAAGTAATTCATGTAGTCGTAAAACAACATTGAGAATGGAGTTGAAATGCTTAGAAATTGTTTCACCAGACCTAAAGAACTGTCTACGAACGACTCTGTTCTTAACATCATGGGCTAAGATATGCAGGAACATGGCGACCATCTCCTCAACATCTACAACTTTTGTTCCCACTAATTCGCCAGTTGTCCTTAGTAAAGTACATAAAATGACAAAACATCTTCTATCTATTTGGGTTCTTTCACGACAACTTAAATCAGACTCATGGATTAGCCGAAAGTATGCTAATTTCCTCATATGATGTCTAATGTGATATGGCGGGTCTAATGTGATATGGCGGTCTATCCTCCTATGGTTGTTGAGTAATTGCTCTAGTGTTAGCAGTAATTGACATTGGGTAGTTGTGAACACCGTTAGTATGGTTACTACTTCTTGGGGGGTCTATTATATCGTATGTTACAAAAATTGGCTCTTGAAACATTTGTTCATGAGTGGTTTTTGAAATTTATGCAAAATTTAATTTTAGTTTCAAACTAATGTACTTTTAGTCTAAACAAAAATATAATTATCATGGAATTTTAAATGCATGCAAAATTGTATGATATAGCTTAGTAATAGTAGCTTACAATACTTTTTAATGTTTAACGTTAAGATCAAAACTTTTATCTAAATTTAGAGTGCAATTGGATGAAATTGAAAGTTTGAAGTAAAAATGCATATTTTTTTCTATTCTCTCTTTTCTACTTTTTTAACAAATAAGTTTAAATCGTTATATACGACTTTTAAGTTTGTTCACCTTAATCCTTAAAGACAGTTATTCATAACTGTTACTTTACTTTTAATTTATCAATAAAAAATTTTGTTTTCATTTTTATCAAATATATTCAATCCTACCAAATGAAGCTATCAAACGGGTATTATTAACATTTATTACTATCACTAGCATGCTTTAACCCATAGATGAGTGCTAGCCCTACAAACTATTTTTTTTTATTAATCAACAATAATAACCATATTCAATTTCACGCAATATCGTCGAATAATTTCATTTTTGAATATGAACATAGAAATTAAAATTCTCATTAATAAAATAGTCTTAATTTTAGTAGGTTTCAGTTTAGGCTCATGATCAAATCTTGAGTTTTAAATGAAAAATAAATCAATAAAAAGAAAATTATGATGAAGCCTAACAAGTATTTAGGAAGAAAATCAAGCCTTTTAAGAATGAAAAGTGTTGTAATAAAACAACTGCAAAAGCATAATTGATATATAACTAAATTATTTTAAGAATTTAAGTTTTGTATCAACAAACACTTCAAATATACAGGATGAAATTTGATAAAAGAAGAAGTACAGATTAGTTTCCACTCGACATACAACACATGAAAGAAAATATTTTAAATCTACCAATCATAGAAATAAATAAGAAAATAGTGAGACAAATAGTACGAATAAAGACAATAAGCAGAGAAAGGAAAAGACTACCAAGAAGGATACAAAAGAAAAGAAAATTGAGACATAGAAGAGTACCACCTTACGTACGATAGAAGGAGAAAATATGAAGTTTTGCTTGTTTTCTAATACGTTGAACACTATGACAATCAATAAACAGATGCTTTAGTAATAATATAAATAAAAAAGTGAAAGTGACTTAATAGGAGATATGGTAAGAAACACAAAAAAGAGGGAAGGGGAAGGGACTTATCAACAATGGTGTGGTGAAGATGAAGTTGTCCTCATAGTTGTAAGGAAAAGAGGTCTCATTTATAGAGAAGAGAAGATATTGACGTTCTATGTAATGGGTAGGTCAAGTTTAGGTGTACCTATGGTAATAAGTACCTATTGGAAACCCCACATAGTTTCTTAGATAGTAAGAACCAGCCTCAGAACAATGAGGAAATAACAATTTTGAAAACGGGGTAGGGATAGATTCTTTACAATGACCACCATAGACCAATTGAAAGGGATGTAGCTCAACTTGGTAGCTTCTTTTGTTTTGGGTACAAAATGTCAAGAGTTTCAATCCTGTCATTCCTACCTATTACTTCTCCTCTGGGCAGTAACGAGGATCCATTAAGATCGATTCAAATTGGGCATGATGTATCAGGTAAATCAGATATATTGATCATTAGAGTCAATGCAAAAATAGTCATTAAAATAGTGGCATACCTTTGACTTATAAACAGAGACCAAGAAAGAGAATCACATCATGGAAATAGCATTGTAATCAATGTTTATACAGTGATAAAAAATGAATAGGAAGCGATAATTATAGACCAAGAAAAGATAAAAAAAATGTAAATACAATTATAATCAATGTTTATATAGAGACTGATAATCGGGGACCAAGAACAGATATCAAATCTCAGGGAAATACAATTATAATCAATATTTGTACAGTGACATACAATTATCAAAGACTAATAATCAAAGACCAAGATCCGAACACTGAAATCAAGCATAGAGCAAAATAATCGGAGTAAGCTGAAAAGATGTGTAAAAAAATAAGATTACATTTGTAAAAAAAAATGAAGGAAAAAAAGTACAATGACTCATCATTGGTTGGTAAAGAGAAAGAAAACTTACTATTTGATCTGGTAACCCTACCAAGATTCAAACACCATCCTCCATCCTCTACCATGCTCCAAACGAGGATCTCCATCCCCTACCAAGCAAGATCTGAGCTCTAACATGGTTGTATGATTTCGGACTCAGATAGACAGGAGAGACAACACAAAAGATTGGAGAACCAAAAGAAGCAGCAAAGGGAAACCCTCGTTTGGAGCAAAGAGAATCAAAAGAAGCGGCAAGATAAAGGAGGAACGGGAGAGACGTTCGGAACGGCAAGATGAAAGAGGAAGCCGAAAGAAAGGGTTACAAATCTAGAGAAAAACATAGATTTAGACTACCAAACATATCATAGTCTATATCTGCAAAGGATTTCTTCAAATCCGACCACAGAGAACCACAATGGAAGTTGATCGATAGGAACGGAGAAGAGGAAGCTCCAAAATCCACCAGGAACGACGTTAATAGAGAATAATGGTGGAACCCTAAGGAAAAGAGATGGAAGGAAACGAAGAAAAATAAGGGAGAGCAAAATAATTTGTGGGTTAAATGGGATTTGGGATCCAACTAAAATAGTTGGAGTCCCAAACATTATAGCCCACCTGCCCAACTCCAAATAGGGGGCCTAAACGCCCCCAAAGTGAATAATGGAAGAACTTTTGTATTATATGGCTTAAATATGTTTTAACAAAGTTGTACGTGAGTACTTGAGCGTGTATTAATGACCAAACACATTTTTTTATTTGACTATTTATCATTCTAATATGTTTTAAGGGAATATTTTGATTTTGATTTTGAAATCTTATGAGATTTTGTAGGATTCGTTCTCACTTAAATCTTTTTTTTTTTTTTTTTGGTTGATGAGAAAATTGGTATAAGAATTGGAAAATTTGGAGAAATGTGAGAGCATTTATATGAAAAAAATGAAGATATTGGTATAATTTGTTTTAAAATTGGTTCTTTTTTAATTCAATAAAACTTTAAACAAATTTATTACCATATTAACAGTAAGAGCATTTTTAACTTTTTTTTTTTTAAATTTAGAGTTATTTTTGCAACGAGATATTAACGGTTTTTGTTCATATAGTGATGTTGAAGGTATTTTTTAAACTTTTGAAAGTTCAAAGGTATTTTTAAAACAAAACTTTAATGATTTTCATCCAAAACTAACGGTAGAGGTATTTTTGAACTTTTATTAAAAGTTTACGGGTATTTTTGAAACTTTTGAAAATCCAAATGTATGTGACACAAAATACAAAATTCAAGAACATTTTTTTATAATTTAGTCTAAAAAATAATAATAACTTTACTCGTATCATAATTTTCAAATCAAGTATATTTTTGAAACACTCACATGATCTATTCTATAGGTTTATATTTTTGAAACACTGATCATGATCTATTCTATAGGTTGTATTACTGTATATTTGAGTTCTAAGGAAACAGTGAACTTTAACTGTGCTAAATTGCTAATTAGCATGGTTTGATTATTTACTTCTTCTTCTTTTTTTTTTCTTTTAATCCATTTCCATGTAATTATTGTACTGAAAGGGAAAAAATCAATCTTAACTATTATTAACTAACTTACGAACCTAATGTTTCGATAAATCTTGCATAGTATTTATTTTGCAATAACATTATTCGCACGAGGTTTTTAAAGAAACGTGTTTAACGTATTTATCATGGACATTGAACTCATGTTTATGTTGATTTATGTGGTTGTGGTTTAATCTCTAATGTGAAGCAACACGTGGATGGAGTTTGATCTAACTTCGTAAGTTAAGGAGTCTTCTAAGTGTTAGGAGAATTATCTCTTAGCTCTCTTGAGTCTAAAATGAAGGTAGAGTTCTCAAGTGGGTTTTGTGGGTTTGGCTTGGTTGGTTTATGGACCTAGCCCTTGAACCTATTTAATTGCGAGCTCCGTTGGCCTTTGGGCCAAATTAAGCCTATTTTTGGGCTCAATTAGACTTGTGCCTAAATATTAATACTAAATTAGACAAAAAAAAACTTTACTTGATCCAACGATCACGATGAAAACATGTGGCATCATCAGGATTTGCTAGCTTATATTTTCAATATCAATATGGGGCATTATCAACTTATAATTAGTCCTAAACTTGATTGTTTGTAATTTTATCATTAATTTAAAAAATGATACAACAATTTATGATTGATCCAAAATTTCTCAATCAACAATCCTATATTTGTTCATTTGCAATTCGTTTATATTGCAATTTAATAACTTCGAAGAAAAAAAATTCTTTCTTTGTTGTTATGAAAAAGAGTATATTTTTGGTTTTTAGAGAAAGAGGTAACAAAGTTGAATTTTGGTAGAGTGGTGGGTTATGAGAGAGACCTATCCAATTGTCAAATTTGTGCATCTCCATTTAGAAACCTATAAATATTGTGGTTCTTCTTCCTTACAAGAAAAGACATTACGACAATAAGGGAGGTGATCAAAAGACTTTCTCAATGTTAAAAATAATAATGATGATGATAATAATAAACTTTTATTACTCCATGAATTGTACAAGACTTCTAATGTGATTCTTAAATAATTTATAGGCCACTTAATTATGTTTGGATCGTTTATCTAAATCTATAATAGAAATCAATTGTGAGTCCACCCTTTTTTATTATACCCAATCATGTAATCTTTTTATCTCGATTTAGGTGACATTCTTATTACGATTATAAACTACATGCTTATCACATTTTTTCAATTTACACCATTTATCCTTTCACTCTTATTTTATTATTTATCATTTTTAGGCTCTCCCTTTTCGCTTTCTCCCTCCTCCTCACTTTTCATAATTTTTTTTTTTCAAACAAGCTCACTCTCTCTATCCTCCCTCTTCTTAATATATATATATCCAATGTTATGTATATTTTTTTTCTTTTCATCTTAGCATTTTCTATGAATCCCTCACTTTCTTCCATTCAAATTCCTATATTGAACTCTTCCGTCCAAACTCTGCATTTACACCAACTACTAATTTAATTTATGGATCACATCACAAGAATTCAGTCATGGTTGTCTACAAATTTGAATACCATCAACAAACTCATCCAAATCCATAAAATTTAGGTTTCAAATTGCGAATTTAAGTTCAATTGATCCATGATTTCATTTTAAACAAAATTTTATCATTTTAAAAGAATTACAAATATAGCGAAGTCTATCGCAACGATAGACTTCTATCGTTGATAGACTCTTACCAGAAATATGGTTTATCACCGATATACTCATACCAACCATATGGTCTATCACTGATAAATTATCTAAATTTTGCCATATTTATAATTTTTTTTACATTATGTTATATTTACTAATATTTTGGGTCTTGTTGCTATATTTGCAACTATCCTTTAATACTATGTCTTCCAAGACTTTGTATTTTATTTTTATTTTCTAAAGCAGGCTTGACTTTTAAGATGTTTATACATATATTCCGATGATAAAAGCGCTGACTTAATTGATTAGTTATAAGTTTTAATATATTATTTCAGGGAGAGAGAGAAGAGTTTGAATATTAATTCTACATAATAATTACATATTGAAATCTTTAGTATATGCTAAAAAACACAACAACAATATGCTTTTAAATAAAATCAGGAAGGAAAGTCATTTTATTAAATATTTAAATGTCGCAACTAAAATGAGTATATTTAATTGATACATACTATGTTTTTTTAGGTCGGAAGTTGAAATTTCTCTATTCTATTTGTGGTATAAAAATTGTAATCCTTTTTTTTTTTTTTTTGAATTATAAATTGGAGTGCATAAATTAATCAGATGTTGGACTAAAAAAATCAATCTTCAAGTTCCGATCTAATTAATTGAGAAACAAAAACTAATACTTACGAAATTAATATATGTTACTAGACAATTTAATTTCAAGTTATAATATTAACTTAACCAACATAGTTCAAGTTAAACTAAAGTAAACATAACATAATGCTAACTAATATATACTCTTTTTTTCTTCAGATTGGTAGTTCAAACTTTCATACCCTCACTTATTGTATTAAAAAGATTTGTATAATTGAATTATCTACGTATCATTAACAAAAAGGTCAGACATTCAAATTTTTACTTTTACCTATTGAGTTAAGAAAAAAAAATCAAATTATAGATAGTGAATTAATAATAAAATACGATTGTTCATATGAGAAAAAAAATAACCAAAATCAAAATATAAAATAAAGTAGGAATGGATAGTTTATCCAACTTAGTAGTTTTTTTTTTTTTTTTTTTTAATTACAAAAAACTGGGTAATGAGAGATTTGATCTTAAGGAAATAAATTTAAAACGAATTTAAATTTATTCTTAGTACAACAAATTGGGTGTGAGAGGTTTGATCTTAAGAAAATAAGTTTCATTAGATTTAGTACTTTTCTTTTTTCTTATTAGAATTAGTAGTTTTTTTTTTTTTAGAATAACAAATAGGTGTATGAGATATTTGATCCAATAAGTACATATCAATTATTATTGTTTTTTTTGTGACAATATGTAGGGTTGAGAAATCTAACCTTTGATCTCGAGATTGATGGCACATGTTTGATATCAACTCAACTATACTCATTTTAACATCAATTACCAATAAATTTATGTTCATCTTACCACTATTATCTAATTAATCTTTTGATTTTTTTTCCTACAAAGCTTCAAACATTTTTATGGCTTGAGTTTGTTTGTGTTGTTTGATCGAAGTGATTTGTTAGTTGATTTAGTATGAATGTTATAAAAGTGATTTTATAATTTGAATTCAGTGATGTAAATTCCATTTCATAGCTTATTCAAAAAAGGGAAAAAAAACAGTTTTATAAAATTAAAACTTTAACATCAAAATTAAAAATAAAATTCTCCCAACAAAGTAAAGACACGGACTTCATTAGGATTATGATTAAAATTAGCAACATCAACCAAACGAAGTTTTTATATTTTTTGGCCTCACTCTCAACCAAACGAAGTTGGTAATTGGTTCGTCAATAAATCAATTGAAGACCATTTAAAATATACTCAACATTAAAATTAAATATATTTCGATTATGATAATATTCTGGACCTTTAATATTAATATTGTTGTTTTCAAAACTTATTAAAGAAATATTGTTGTTTTGAAACTTATTAGAGAAATATTGTTGTTTTGGGAGTTCGAGGGTAGAAGTCGAGGGTTGAGGATTCGATTAATGTAGAGGTCGAACGTTGAGAACTCGACAAACAAAGAAAAACTTGAAAACAATATGTATATTAGGTTGTCGAGGGTGAAGTTTCGACATACATAAGTCGAAACTTCAACCCTCGACAAGGAAAAACAAATCTCGCTAATTTTGTGATAAAGATCTTGCTCTAGAAGGGAATCTCGCTAATTTTGTATATTAGGTTGTCGAAGGTTGAAGTTTTGACATACATAAGTCGAAACTTCAACCCTCGACAAGGAAGATAAGTGGGTGAAGCTAATTTTGTGATAAGGATCTCGCTCTAGAATAAAATCTTGCTAATTTTGTGATGAGGATCTCGCTCTAGAAGGAATCTCGCTAGAAATGTGGGCTGAATCTCATGAGCATTGCTAGGAAGACAGTTTGTTAAAAAATGCTTGACGATCTCGCTCTAGAAGAAAATCTCGCTAATTTTGTGATGAGTATCTCGTTCTAGAAGGGAATCTCGCTAGAAATGTGGGCTGAATCTTGTGAGCATCACTAGAAAGACAGTTTGTTAAAAAATGCTTGAGGATCTCGCTCTAGAAGGAAATCTCGCTAATTTTGTGATGGGGATCTCGCTCTAGAAGGGAATCTCGCTAGAAATGTGGACTGAATCTCATGAGCATCGCTAAGAAGACAGTTTGTTAAAAAAATGCTTGAGGATCTTGCTCATGAGGAGGATCTCGCTCATAATTGTCTTCACTTTATTTACTTTCCATAGAAATATATATATATATATAGATTATGTACATGACCAAAGAGAAAAAAAGCTAATAATCATGAATGAAAAAATAACAACAATAACAGAATTTTGAATTGTAAGAGAGTGAGATTGTGAGCGAGATTGTGAGAGATAGCGAGATTGTAGGAAAGAATACTTATCTTTTATTGTATATTCAAATTTTTTAATTATAAAGTCGTACATTATTATTTTAATTAACTTGTACTTTATTCTTTTAATTAACTTGTACATTATTCTTTTAATTAAGTTGTACATTATTCTTCTAATTAAGTTGTAATTATTCTTCTAATTAAGTTGTACATTATTCTTCTAATCGAGAAACAAATATTTTTTTAATTGATAAATAAATATATATATATTTTTTTCCAGATTATGGCTTTAAACCCAGGACCTGTTGATCCCGATGTTTTGTACGACCAATCCATTCATCGATCATCTGTCGTATGACGAGATCGTAATACTGGAGAAATATCTTGCAGGCGTCGAGAGGCAGTTTTCCAGCACACTATCCCGCTCCACCCTCGAATACTACCGCTACTACACACATCTGGATTCTATGGGGTTGCCAGATTAGGATTTATTTAGTTGGACTGGCATCTGATCACAACCTTGGTCGAGATATGGAGGCCCGAGACGCATACATTTCATATGTCTGTTAGAGAGTGCACTATCACTTTACAAGACATAGAAGTGTTGTTGGGGTTACCTATTGACGGTAAGCCGATCACCGGAGTGATGTACGATGACTGGTTAGAAGTTTGTCAACTGTACCTCGGTGCGACCCCACCTGCCGACAAAATTAAAGGGTGGAGGTTAAGTTTAATATGGTTATGAACACAATTTCGTGAGCTCACAGATGATGCAGACGAGGAAACCGTCATAAGATATGCGAACATGTATACTACAAATGATGAGTGGAAGTATATTTTCAGATAAATCAAGTCATTTTGTTCACTTGATGTTCCTGCCACTGTTAGCTAACCTCCATGATGCGGGGCAGTATTCGTGGGGTGGAGCATGTTTGGCATGGTTGTATAGACAACTATGCAAAGCAATAAGACCTGAGGTTCGAGAGATAGTTGAGCCTCTTATACTTTTGCAACTATGGGTTTGTGAGCGATTTCCAACAATGGCTCCACAACTACAACATGTTAATGACGCTCAGTTAGTTGGACGAGCCTACGGTTCTCGGTATATTGTTTTAGTTCAATTTAATTTTTATATAACTGATCTAGTTAATTTAAATTCTAAATTATCAATTTAAAAATTTAGATGGAGAGACAAATTTTGTGTGACTAGGACAGCCACACATGTAGTCAGCCAGTATAGATACATGTTTGATCTGCTTCAACTTGAACAGGTACATTACACTGAACCTAATTGATTATTTTATACACATTTTCATTGTATTTGTCTTTAATATTCTCTAATATAATATTTTTTGTTTCAGATTATTTGGGAGCCATACAAAATTATTATGCATATTTTGCCTAATTTTTGTACGAATGGTCAAAACATATGGCGGACGATGAGTCCTCTCATATGTTTTCACATTGGTGAGTGACATCTTCCTGACAGGGTGATGAGACAATTCGGTTTTCAGCAATATGTCACATCGCCTTGTAATACTGAACCCGTACTGCATGATATTGACCTAAGGACTGGAGATTGGTCCGAAAAAGTTGCACATTTGGTAGTGCAATAGCACTATCGTGCAAGGTTTATTGCAGTTAGGGTTTCTCTTGAACAGTTTGACACATATGTCACTCCAGAATATATTTATTGGTATAATAATATCACCAGGCGCTGCGTCACTCATCCGGGAGCAACTGTGGGTCATCTAGTAAATGAATGAATATTATCTAATTATTTTTAATTTAAATTTATTTTAAATATTGTCTTGTTTTATAATTTACAGAGATCGAACAACAGTAGACTCCGTGAGGTTGCGAATGATTCGAACCAGGTTCTTGTTATATGTAGTGACAACCAAAGCTATATAGATGAAATTCATTATATGTACAGTATACCTATTGTTCCTCCACCAGCTCCTAAACATAGAGGACCTGTTCGGGAAGAGGATGAGTTTGATGAGGTTGCACATAATATGGAAGAGTTGCCGCCTATGATGCAGACGCAGAATTAAACTAATTATGTTAGTCCGATGATGATGATGCCAACATTTGATTCAGAACATTATGACTCAGAGGCTGGTCCTTCATCTTCATACGTGCATGGACATGGTCGGGGTCATGGAGAGCATAATGAATATTTATATTATGAAGCGCCTACAGAGGTACTAGAGCAACATCAAAAAGAACCTGAGCAACCTCAAGTTCGAAGTGACGACGACAACCGGCTCGAAATTGACGACGTCCGCCTTGTGGGACACATTGATTTTTGTAATTATTTTTATATAAATGAGAAATTTAATTTACATTTTTTTATTTTTATGAGATATTATTTTTTTTAATTTATTCTTTTTAGAGTTTAAATAAAATATTTTTAGAAATTGTTTTCATAAAATGGAAAATTAAAAAAAGTAAGAAAGAAAGAAAGAAGGACAATGTGTAATAATTAAAAAAGAAAAAAAAAAGAAATTTGTACGGATGACCCAAAAATTGAAGTGTACTCTTGCTCTCTATCAAAATCTCGCTATCTCACTCTCACTCTCAAAATCTCGCGCTCTCTCTTTTATTTTTTTGAGATTATTTTTTTAATTTATTCTTGTTAGAGTTTAAATAAAATAATAAAATATTTTTAGAAATTGTTTTTATAAAATGGAAAATTAAAAAAAAGAAAGAAAGAAAGAAAGAAGGACAATGTGTAATAATTAAAAAAGAAAAAAAGGAAATTTGTAGGGATGACCCAAAAATTGAAGTGTACTTTTGCTCTCTATCAAAATCTCGTATCTCACTCTCACTCTCAAAATCTCGCTCTCTCTCTTTTATTTTTATGAGATTATTTTTTTTAATTTATTCTTTTTAGAGTTTAAATAAAATAATAAAATATTTTAGAAATTGTTTTTATAAAATGGAAAATTAAAAAAAAAAAAGAAAGAAAGATAGGAAGAAAGAAAGAAGAAGGTCAATGTGTAATAATTTTTTTTTTAAAAAAAAAATTTGTACGGATGACCTAAAAATTGAAATGTACTCTCGCTCTCTATCAAAATCTCGCTATCTCCCTTTCCCTCTCGCTCTCACTCAAAATCTCGCTCTCTCTCAAAATTATGGAAACATCTCAAAATCTTGCTCTCTCTCATAATCTTGCTCTCTCTCGTAATCTCGCTCATAATCTCGCTCTCTCTCAAAATAATAATGGAAACCTCTCAAAATCTTGCTCTCTCTCATAATCTCGCTCTCTCTCAAAATAATAATGGAAACCTCTCAAAATCTCGCTCTCTCTCATAATCTCGTTCTCTCTCAAAATAATAATGGAAACCTTGGAAAAGCGAAAGAGCAAGGTCGAGGGTTCAAAATTCGACCTACCTTGGTCGAATTTTCAACCCTCGACTTATTTAAAAAAAATAATATTTTTACAAATAGTTTGAAAACAACAATATTTTCCTAAATAGTTTCTAAAAGGACAATATCTTTTTAATTTTTCTTAATATGCTGTCCTTTCCCCCCCTTTTTTTTAAGATATTGTCTTTTTCTCAGCTATGGGTTATCTGTGTGAAGAAAAAAAAGAAAAAGAAAAAGCAGTGTTTTTTTCTTTTAAAAAACAAAAAACATAAATGTGTTTTTTCCTCTTTTAAAAAAATTGACGGGGCTTACCATACTTAACCATTTTTTTAATGTATATATAACTTCTTTTTAGAAAGTTGAGGTGGATTGGGTTATTATTTGATTATTTGTTTTTTGTTTTTGAAAATGAAACTAATAAACATTCCTTTCAACTCTGAAATTTTTTATTATTTATTTATTTTTTACCCGTATTTTCAAAATCTAAGCCAGGTTTTGAAAACTAAAAACATAGTTTTTAAAAGTTTATTTTTGTTTTTAGAATTTTGACGAAAAATTCAATTATTGTACTTGAAAAAGATGCAAATCATGGTTGAAAAATGAGAGAAAATAAACTTAATTTTCAAAAGTAAAAAACAAAACGTTACCAAACGGAATCTTAGATTTCATAGTAAAAAAATGTTGAACAAAGGAAAAATTATTTGTTTTGTCCTTACAGTTTGAGTCTAGTTTTACACTTTTAGTACTTTAATTTTGACTTTGGTTTCAATTTGGTTCTTATATTTCAAAATAATACAATATTGCTCTTTAAATTTGAACTTTCTCAATTTGGTTCATATATTTCAAGATTTATATTTTAAGATCGATTTTTCGGGGTTCAATCCATGATGGTTACCTATCTTGGATTTAGTATCCTACTAGTTTTCTTGACATCCAAACATGGTACGATAAGGTGGGTTGTCTCGTGAAATGAGATTAGTCGAGTTGTGCGTAAAATGGTCTAAACACTCACAAATAAAAGAAATCAATTTTTTCACTTAATACTCATTTTACATATTTAGTGTCAATGTCTATTAATTAATTTTAAAAAAGTATGCTTAATTAAGTTTTACCGTTCTTCTTCACTATTAAAATTAAATTCATAATTTCATTATATAATTATAGATAGGTAAAAATCTATCAGTGTCTGATAGAAATTGGTAGAAGTTTATTTCTATCGGTGTATCAATATATATATATATATTTTGTTATTTTTTAAAAATATTTTGACTTTTTTTTTATTTGTAAACATTTTTTTACCTAAAAATGTCGATAGAAAAAAACAAGGCCCAAAATTTTAGAAAAAAAGTAAAGAAAAAGAGAAGAAAGGGGTGGAATGGTAATTTTGAAGGGGAGGATATAAGGTAACGATCGGGAGTGCGTGGAGGGAAAAAGGATGCGAGTGGTAAAGTGGGAGACAGGACACAAATATCCCATAAAACCGGTTGGCACAAATGGATAAGGCCGTCTCCAATGAAACGCTGCGTTTTGCTAATCTTTCCTTTTTCTTTTTCCTAATTAATATTATCTCCACCCTCTAATTAATATTTCCAAATATTTTATTTCTTCCGACGCTCCAAGACGAGCCGTCCATCTTCCACGTGTCCCTCCCACTCTCTGCCTTCGCCTTCAAGAGGCACTGCACCGAAGCAACACGAAGCTCTAATACAAAACACTCTTCTAGAGAGAGAAAGAGAGAAGACGGAACTCGCACGCTGCCTACCCACTTCTAGAGAGAGATACAGAAAGGGTCTTTTTCTTTCTTCCAGAGGGAATTAGGGTTTTCCTTTTTTCTCGCTTTTTTTTTGGAGTTGAAAATTTGAGGAATTGGTTGTTTCTTTTTGCTTCTTTCTTTACCCTTCTGGTGGAGATGTATGTATCTTCCATGAGAAAGTCGTTCAAGGACTCTCTCAAAGTGCTTGAAGCTGATATTCAGCATGCTAATACTCTGTAAGTGAGCTTTTATTTTTCTTTCTTGGGTTTTTCCCCCCTATGTGCTCTGAATATCGTCTTCGACTGTCTATTGAAGTTCTTTGTCTGATCACTTTTGGGGTTTTGGCTTCTGGGTTTTGATTATTGGCCTTCTTCCTTCTATTTTGATTGTAATGCAGTTTCTGGGGTTTTGATTTTTAGTATTGTGGGTCTTGAAGTTTCTGTTTATTAGTCTTAATCCTCTTCGTTAATTTATGATTTTCTGAACGTGATTGTCGTTTACCTGCCTTATTTGAAGCCGGGCTAACTTATTTTGAGTAATTGTTTTTTCAATGATGGATTCTGTCTTGGTAACGCTCCTGTACACTTATACATTGAGACAAATTTCGATTCTCTCTGTTTTGTAGCTGTATTTCTTGTAGGGGAAAACGTTTGCTCATTTTACGTTGGATGATTTGTCAATGTACATGTCCCACATCAAATCTTTTGCCATTTTTTTCATGTTTTGTTCTTGGGTTATTGGTGATGTACTTTAGACCTTCTCTATGCTATCTGCATCTCACTGTGGACCTTTGGCACAGAGAATGAACAATGATTGCATATTTACCAACTCCAGAAGCGGATTTTTGTATAGCTGTCACTTACTACTCGAATGTGTCATTGTTTTTGTTCTCTAAATGGAGTGTTTATTTTTGTAGCATCAGTGTCTCAGTCCTCAAGTTCACCATAATATTCAACAGATTCTGCTACTTCCTTGTTCTTTTTCTTGCTTTTGTTATATTTTTGCGTTCATTGCCCGAAACCCTTTGATCCCGTTTAATTCAAGGGACGTGACCTAGGTGTAGTGTTGACCAATCTGATTATTTACCCATGTACCCTGTCTGTTAAACAAAAACTTGAGTTATGTAGTAGTCTCTCTGAGAGAATAGTTTAGGACCTATTTAATCTTGTTTCTAGCTCTTTTTACATTTATTCCAGAAGCTGCATTTATATTTTGCAGTGTGATAACTCCTCCTCCCTATTTCTCATCAATAAATAAAGAAGGCACGGATCTGTTAATACTTCATAAAATTATCAAGAACAACTTCCGAGTTTTTTTGTTCTTCTTTTATTTGAAATTGTAAGAAACATGATCTGTTTCTTAAAGAGAAAAAAGACCCAAAAAATTGTTCTGATGGGCCATAGTTTTTATATTTTGAATCATGTTCTGTACCCAGGTATGAAAATTTACAGATGCACTAAAACCTTAAATGTTTGAATGCTTTTGATTTCTCACTAGTTGCTATGCTTGGAGATTCTCAAGGTTGCTGGTTTTGTCAGATATGTCAACTTAATGTTCAATTGTCCCTGAGTTGTAGGGCATCAGAGTTTCCCGGGGAATATGATGGCCCTTGCCTTCAGATGAGAATGTCATACAGTCCTGCTGCCCACTTATTCCTCTTCCTAGTGCAATGGACAGACTGCCATCTTGCAGGAGCCCTTGGACTGCTGAGGATTTTAATTTACAAGGTTAAGTTTGTCACCTCATACTCTCATCGTATTATATTTTGTAATTATCGCTAAAATCCATTTTATATCAAGTGAGAATTTCTGAATTCACTATGTATCTTGTGCTGCAGGTCTACGTGGATGGTACAACCACCATGTCCACCCACGAGAGAAAAGCAAGCATTAGGGAATTCTATGGTAGAGTTTCATATTTTCCGTCAGATGATTGTTTGATATGTATTTTTTTTAACTACTGACCACTGTAATTGTGCTGTGATCAGCTGTTATTTACCCCTCTCTATTGCAACTTCAGAAGGGTGTTACTGATACTGAAGATAAAAAGCAGAAAGCTGTATGCATGGAAAGGTACCGAAGAAGAGATGACGATGAATGTATACAGCATTCAGATGCTGACATTGAACGAGAAGAAGAATGTGGAATATGCATGGAGACCACTAGCAAGGTTGTATTGCCCAACTGCAACCATGCCTTGTGCTTGAAATGTTACCGTGAATGGTACTCTCATCTCTTTGTTCTATTTTTTCATTTCTCGCACTAAGAACTAAGAAGGATTGATTATGGATTCTTCAGGCTATGTACAGAGGCTCTATTAAAATTTTCCTATACACCTTAATATTTTCTTGTCTTCATTAATTACAAAAGCTACGGAGCCTAAAACCTTCTGTTCATCTTTAGTTAATTGGATGGAGGACTCATAATGTTTTTCTTTTATGTGCATGCATTTAGATTAAGGTAATTAAGTGTTTGATACCTTCTATACAACTTGTGATTAATATTGCTGATTGTGGTTTGTATTTTCACATGCAAACCTAGACCTGCAGTGAATGATTCGGTTGTCCGTCCTGCATGCTAATTACCGAGTATTATCATTTGGCATGTCTATTCTTTTATGAATTACAAATTTAAAACTGCATTAATCTTATACAATGCTAGACCTGGATTTAACAAGGTATGAAACTAATATGAACTGACTGGTTTATCATTTTTCTTTAAGCTGGTTTAACTGTCGTTGTAATTGTCTTTTTACTTTTTGCTTCATGATCTTTGGCATGTATTTGTTTCTAACAAATCCATGATAAATCCCCATGATGGTCTCACCTGCATTCTCGATGAAATGTTTTCTTTATTGACTATGAAGCCTCAAGTTAAAAGTTTTCAGGTGCATAATGACTCTTAACTTCATTACTTTGATATAGCCAATTAGAGGATTGGATTTGATTGTTCACTTACCTTAGAACAGCATTCTAATGCTCCTGATGAATTATAGTGTCAGTTCTTTCTTCAACCATTCGAGAAATGAGAATGCTTGAATTGATTGCTTTTTTTTGGATTTCTCACTGACTGTATTCAACTGCTTGCTCTGTATATCGACCTCAAATAATTATATTGTTCTATTGAATATACTTCAGGCGAACACGTTCCCAATCGTGCCCGTTCTGTCGTGACAGTCTTAAGAGAGTAAATTCTGGTGATCTCTGGGTATTTACTGATAACAGGGACATTGTGGACATGGCGACGGTGACCCGAGAGAATCTCAAAAGGCTTTTCAAGTACATAGATAAATTGCCTGCAATTGTTCCAGACTCCCTTTTCGACGCCTATGATACGCACCTAAGATAAGTGATCGGTACATACATAACCTAATGTCACTCCTCAAGTAGTTTTTCTCCAAATGAACAGTCCTGCTGTTATGATATGATATGACAGAAGGACTGATATTCATTTGGCTAAAAATTAGTAAGAGTTAGAGAAGACTTGCAACTGTTTCTTCCCACTTCCATTTCTGAAGGGAACAAACCAGTCTTTGAGTTATTGTAGACTGGTATTGGGTGGTGAAGTTGATATGGTTTGATTTAAGTCTTCCATAAAAATTGTATTCAACACATTTGTATATGTTTGTACATTCTTGATGTTTATCTCTATCTATCAAAGCAGCTTTAAATGCTTTGTTTTTCCCTTTGCAACTTGGGGAAAAGATCTCTTTGAGATATGATTTCCTCACCAAATCATTGATAACGAAAAAACAAGTCTTGTGATGATGACAAGAAGTGGATGGGTTATGAGTATAATGATGGTAATGAACATCGAACCACTTTTCTCTAACAGTATGTCATCGTACAAGTTAGGTTTACTCTACTTTGGTTCTTAAAACTTTAAATGCCTTGTTTTTAATGTGGGTTAAAATTCATTTAAATGCTTTGCTTTAACCATGTTAGAAATCATTTTTTCCCCAAATTTTGAATAAGAATTTAGTCTCTTTAACTGTTCATATAAGCATAATTCGACAAGCATGAACTTGTATCTTTAACTTTGGTTTCATCTCTTTTATCCCATATATATTAAAAAAAAGCTAGCAGAGAAAAAAAGCCTCTAACTTTGGTTTGTAATGCAATTTATATTTTTAATTGAATTTTGTAACAATTTAGTTGCTAAGAGTTTAATCTTTTATCACCAAATTTAGTAGATTTAATGAAATTTCTTATGTAGGTAAAACAGTAAACTTTCAATATTAAATATATGAAATCTTTATTTTGTTTATTAAGGATTTTATTGTTATAGACTGAATTTGTAGATTAAATCGATACAAAATTGAAGTTGAACAAAAGTTTTACTTTTTACTTTTACAGTGGCAAAAGTAATTTTTTAATCTTTAATATTTGAATGTTGTATGAAAATCATATTTAATGTTTTTTCCCTTCTCGTTTTCTTTATAAAGATTGTTCAATAAATGTCAGATATAAATTATTTCTTTAAAAAAAAAATATTTACTGGATGAGTTAATGTAGGCATTGCAATACGGCATACAAATGTTCACAAAACTTCACAAATATAGAATATGGCGGTTTTGCAGGCAAACAAAAAGAAAACGTTGCCTTTTTTATATTCTTCTATTTTTAATGGCCATGTCACTTTCATTTGTTTTTGGGCAATAGGGTTGGTGAGTTTCTTTCTCTTTCCTTTTTATCATTGTATACAAAAACAAATAAAAAATAAAAGATTACACTCATTTTTAACCGTAAAATTCAATATTGTACAAAAATATGATTTTATTATTGTATTTCTATTTTATTCAAATTGCATTGACAAATCAATCTTACCAAACGTTTTTTCCCCGTGTTTTATGGACAAATATAATTTAGTGATCTAAGAATTTTTTTTCAAGATTATCCTTTTTTAGCGTGGATTTGAACCATAGATTTATCAATTAAATTTTTAATTACTCATGATTCAATAATATTAACTTTTTATATATTACGATTGATTGATTACGTTTATCTTAATTAATTGGTACTTTTATGATTGAATATTTTTACAAAAGAAGGGTGGTAATTCTCATCTTTTTAGTGATCTTACTAAAATTTCTCGAGGTTGTTAAATACAAATAAAATCATATGTTAAAGAAGAAAAAATGTAATATTTTCTTTGGAGTCAGATTATCTTTAATCCCATTAGTTTTGCAAATTCAAGCCAAATTATTAATAACCAATTTCAACTCATATGATTTATTAAAGGCCTCAAATATAATTTTAATTGATTAAAGCAGTATTAATCTCACCCATTCAAAAGGTTGGAGAAGAAGAAAGACTGTTTGCTATAATGGAATAAAAATAAACAAACGGCCATTTTCAACCTCCTTCATTTTCAAATTAGATTCGCCTTTCTCCTCCGTCGATCCATTTCAAAGCCCTGAGCTCAGAGCGATTTTACAGAGAGAGAGATTATTAAGGAAGAAGATGGGAAGAACACTCAAATCAAGCAACTCTTCGGCCCTGACCCTCTGGCTTTTATTAAGGTAATCTATCTCTCTTTTTTGCGTTTCTCTATACTTTCTCTTTTGTTTTTCCAATGATTCTCCGTTGGATTCAGAATTCCGATGCTGCTTTTTTATATTTCTGTTGTATTTTATTGGATTGGTATGAATGTATTCCCTGTTCTGCTTTGGTTTGTCCATCTTTTGTTGGTTAATCCAACTTTCTAGGTTTTGATCATTTCGATGCTATTATTTCTGTTATAGAAACTGGATCTTGCCTTTACAGCAGTTTTGTGAGTTACTGCTAAAATGTATCATCACATTTGCTTCAGCCATTTTGTTTGTTTACTTCAATCATTACAGTATTTGCTTTCCATATGTAATGATAAAATTGTTCGTATTTAGTTCTACTGCCTGACGTATAATACAAGAGCTACAAACTTTGTGGTTTTCATTTTAAAATTTTTCTTTACCTTCATTTCTCCTACTTACGTTTATCACTTCAGTTCAGTCCTCATAATTGAGCCCTGTTGAAACCATTGTTATCATACAGCAGTTTCTCCACACTAGAGAATTCTACTTCTAAACATAAACTTCAAGTATATTGTGATTCTTAAGAATATAGATTGAAAATACCTTAAACCATCTAATAGCTGTTTAACACAATAATAAAGCAGACGTTCTATGGTGAATCGAATTAATGTTTGAATACATATAAAAAGTTGAATATAAGCTTTGATTATTTGCAGGTTACTACGGTGGTTGTGCTTCAGCTATGGACGGCCACAACTTTTCAAAGCGCAAGCTAGCTGAAAATTCTTGGAATTGCATATTCTTTGGCTCTTTTCTTAACCATAACCTCTTTTTAGCTATCCATGAGCTTAGCCATAACCTTGCCTTCTCAAATCCTACCTACAACCGTTGGCTTGGGATATTTGCCAATCTTCCCATTGGTGCCCCCATGTCCGTGACATTCCAAAAGTATCATCTCGAACACCATCGTTTCCAAGGCGTCGATGGTATCAATGTGGATGTTCCGAGTCAAACCGAAGCCAATGTAGTCACACAATTGTTCTCAAAAGCCATATGGATCATTTTCCAACTCTTCTTTTATGCTTTCCGGCCTTTGTTTCTCAAACCAAAGCCTCCAGGCTACTGGGAGTTCATAAACTTCATCATCCAAATAGCTCTCGATGTGGCAATAGTTTTCCTTTGGGGCTGGAAAACTTTAGCTTATCTGATCCTTTCCACATCTGTTGGACAGGAGGTATGCATCCAATGGCTGGTCAATTCATTTCAGAACGTTATGTATTTGAACTCAAACAGGAGACGCATTTGCACTACGGCCTGCTCAATCTTCTTACATGGAGCGTTGGTTACCATTATGAGCACCATGATTGCTCAAGGATTCCTGGAAACAAGCTTTACAAGGTGAAGGAAATTGCACCAGAGTATTACAATCGTTCGTATGAAGAGAAAGGCAAAGAAAGCTGAATAGTTGTCTATTATCTTTCACAGGTAAATTACTCACTAGATTGGTGACTGCAATTTTCCCAATGCTTGTTTATATGTAGGTATTATCTGAGATGGTTTGGAGTTTTGTCTGCTATAAGTTCCTCCCTTACAGTGAAATATGTCTAGTTTGTCTGTGGATGTGTGTGCATTTTGCAATTGCAGCAGCCTTGAAATATTACCCCGACTTCTTGAGCTACTAATTTTTCTTTATTAAACTGATATTTTCATCTACAAACACTATTGAAACTACAATAGTTCTATTATTACCCCCACCATAATTAATTGTAGAAAAGGTTAACAATATGGTACTTAAGAAATTGTAGTACTACCTGAATAATAGATGACGGGGCTAATTATCCCAAAGAAAAATATGACAGCAAAGATGTTGGTAAGGAGTAATAGTGATGTAAAAACTTTGAACGGATCTTTAATATTAATATGGTTGTTTTCAAAACTTATTAGAGAAATATTGTTATTTTAAAACTTATTAGAGAAATATTGTTATTTTGGGAGTTCGAGGCTAGAAGTTGAGGGTTGAGGGTTCGATTAATGTAGAGGTCGAACGTTGAGAACTCGACAAACAAAGGAAAACTTGGAAACAATATGTATATTAGGCATACATAAGTCGAAACTTCAATCATCGACAAGGAAGATAAGTGGGTGAAGTAAATCTCGCTAATTTTGTGATGAGGATCTCGCTCTAGAAGAAAATCTCGCTAATCTTGCTAATTTTGTGATGAGGATCTCGCTCTAGAAGGAAATCTCGCTAATTTTTCATTAATGATTATTAGTTTTTTTTTCTCATTGGTCATATATATATATATATATATATATATATATATATATATATATATATATATATATATTTCTATGAAAAGTAAATAAAGTGAAGACAATTATGAGCGAAATCCTGCTCATGAACAAGATCCTCCTCATGAGCGAGATCAAGCATTTCTTTAACAAACTGTCTTCCTAGCAATGCTCACCTTACCAGTGAGATTCAGCTCACATTTCTAGCAGCGAGATTTTCTTCACCCACTTATCTTTTACCGTATATTCAATTTTTTTTATTATTAAGTTGTACATTATTCTTTTAATTAAGTTGTACATTATTCTTCTTATTGAGAAACAATTATTTTTTTAATTGAGAATTAAATATTTTTTTTTCCAGATCATGGCTTTAAGCCCAAGATCTATTGATCCCAATGTTTTGTACGACCAGTCTATTCATCGATCTGTTGTATGGCGAGATCGTACTACGAGAGAAATATCTTGCAGACGTCGAGAGGCAGTTCTCCAGCGCACTATCCTGCTCCACTCCCGAATACTACCGCTACTGCGCACATCTGGATTCTATGGGTTGCCAGATTAGGATTTATTTAGTTGGACTGACATCTGATCACAGCCTTGGTCGAGATATGGAGGCCCGAGACACATACGTTTCATATGTCTGTTGGAGAGTGCACTATCACTCTACAAGACATAGAAGTGTTGTTGGGGTTACCTATTGACGGTAAGTCGATCACCGGAGTGATGTACGATGACTGGTTAGAAGTTTGTCAACTGTATCTCGGTGCGACCCCACCTGCCGACAAAATTAAAGGATGGAGGTTAAGTTTAATATGGTTATGAACACAATTTCGTGAGCTCACAGATGATGCAGACGAGTGGAAGTATGTTTTCAGATAAATAAGTCATTTTGTTCACTTGATGTTCCTGCCACTGTTAGCTAACCTCCATGATGCGGGGCAGTATTCATGGGGTGGAGCATGTTTGGCATGGTTGTATAGACAACTATGCAAAGCAATAAGACCTGAGGTTCGAGAGATAGTTGAGCCTCTTATACTTTTGCAACTATGGGATTGTGAGCGATTTCCAACAATGGCTCCACAACTACAACATGTTAATGACGCTTAGTTAGTTGGACGAGCCTACGGTTCTCGGTATATTGTTTTAATTCAATTTAATTTTTATATAACTGATCTAGTTAATTTAAATTCTAAATTATCAATTTAAAAATTTAGGTGGAGAGACAAATTTTGTATGATTAGGACAACCACACATGTAGTTAGTCAGTATAGATACATGTTTGATCTGCTCC
Source organism: Benincasa hispida (assembly GCF_027475165.1). Lineage (NCBI taxonomy): Eukaryota > Viridiplantae > Streptophyta > Magnoliopsida > Cucurbitales > Cucurbitaceae > Benincasa > Benincasa hispida. The sequence continues at coordinate 10,324,708 of NC_143480.1, read as the reverse complement.
AACCTGAACATGTACATTACACTGAACCTAATTGATTATTTTATACACATTTTTATTGTATTTGTCTTTAATATTCTCTAATATAATATTTTGTGTTTTAGGTTATTTGGGAGCTGTACAAAATTATTATGCATACTTTGCCTAATTTTTGTACGAATGGTCAAAACGTATGGCGGACGATGAGTCCTCTCATATGACAGGGTGATGAGACAATTCGGTTTTCAACAGGATGTCCCATTGCCTTGTAATACTTGAACCCGTACTGCATGATATTGACCTAAGGACTGGAGATTGGTCTGAAAAAGTTGCACATTTGGTAGTGTGATGACACTATCGTGCAAGGTTTATTGCAGTGAGGGTTTCTGTTGAACAGTTTGACACAGATGTCACTCTAGAATATATTCATTGATATAATAATATCACAAGGCGCTACGTCACTCGTCTGGGAGCAGCTGTGGGTCATCTAGTAAATGAATGAATATTATCTAATTATTTTTAATTTAAATTTATTTTAAATATTGTCTAATTGTTTTATAATTCACAGAGATCAAACAACAGTAGACTCCGTGAGGTTGCGAATGATCCGAACCAAGTTCTTGCTATATGTAATGACAACCAAAGCTATATGGAGGAAATTCATTATATGTACGATATACCTATTGTTCCTCCACCAGTTCCTAGACGTAGAGGACCTGTTTGGGAAGAGAATGAGTTTGATGAGGTTGCATATGGAAGAGTTGCCCCTATGATGCAAGACGCAGAGTCAAACTGATTATATTAGTCCGATGATGATGATGCCAACATTTGGTTCACATTATGACTCAGAGGCTGGTCCTTCGTCTTCATACGTGCATGGACATGGTCGGGGTCGTGAAGAGCATAATGAATATTTATATTATGAAGCGCCTACAGAGGTACTAGAGCAACATCAAGAAACCTGAGCAACCTCAAGTTTGAAGTCGACGATGACAACCAACTCGAAATCGACGACATCCGCTTTGTAGGACACATTGTTTTTTGTAATTATTTTTATATAAATGAGATATTTAATTTACATTTTTTTTTATTCTTATGAGATATTATTTTTTTTAATTTATTTTTTTTAGAGTTTAAATAAAATAATAAAATATTTTTAGAATTTTTTTTTATAATATGAAAAATTAAAAAAAAAAAATGAAGAAAGAAAGAAGAAGGTGGAATGTGTAATAATTAAAAAAGAAAAAAAAGGAAAATTTGTACGGATGATCCAAAAATTGGAGTGTAGTCTCGCTTTCTATCAAAATCTCACTATCTCAAAATCTCGCTCTCTTTTACTCTCTCTCAATACAAAATTTCATTTTGGGCGATACATCAACAAGGTCGAGATCTTGATCGAATTTTGAACCATCGAGTTATTAAAATAATAATAATAATAATATTTTTATAAATAATTTAAAAACAACAATATTTTTCTAAATAGTTTTTAAAAAGGCAATATCTATTCAATTTACTACTTTGAACACTCCTGGATTTGATTTTTAAAGAAAAGCTTCTGAAATCTTTCTAAAAATAGGTTTCTCAATACTAAAAGGAGTGCTCCTATGCTAACTAGTTCCGCAATAGTGGCCGTGGGACGGTGTGGTTTGTGGCTCTGGTAAATGTGGAGGAGACGAAAGATTAAATTTGAAAAAAGATTAAAGATTAAATTTCTATTTAAAAAATTTTAGTTTTAATGGAGGATAAGAGTTATTTTCATAAAATGAATTTGTTATTATAATTTAAAATTGGTAAATTTATTTGTAGGGATCTGGTTGGGGATTTTTTTTTTTGCTTTTTTAACCAATCTGAAAATTTGGGTGGATCAAATCTTGATAACCAGACAAATAGTAATTTTTAAAAGTTGATTTGGGATAAATAGCAAAACGCCTAGACATTTTTGAAGTATAGCAAATCAGTTTTTTTTTTTTTTAAATAAAAAAGGAAGAAAAAATCAGAATTAAAAGTGTTAGTAAAAAAATCACAAAATCTAGTGAGAGATTAAAAAAAAGTTGTTTACACGAGCAACAAGGTATTTTGGGATTTCCTTCCATTTTTTGTCTTTTTTTTTTTGGATTTTGAATCCAACATTTAGAGATTTGTAACAATATACTGTGAAAATTAGAAATTGAAAAAAATAGAGGCAACAAAGAAAAAATGCATAAGAGAAAAATAACGTAGAAGTGAGACGAGGGGATGTGAAATATGAGAGAAATTCCGTCCCAAGCTACCCTATCAAATCTAAGACGTACCATGACGACAATAAATTTATATAAAACTATGAAATCTATTGTTACACTCTAAAAATATTTTGTCAAAATGAGTGACTAACAAAACTTTTCATTATAAACGTTGTTAGAAATAAACTTTTTAAATCAATTCAATAAAAATTTGGATAGAATTTCTCTTGAAAATTGGATAAACTATACTTGTAAAGAAACTCGATAAACTACCCAAAAAATAATATATTAAAAGAAATCCAACACTGCTCCCCAGAGTGCTTATGGTTAGGGATGTTCATGGTTCTGTTTTGGGGTCGAATCGGATCGAAAATTTAAAAAATTGAAAATGTGAAACCGAACCGCACCAAGGTGCAGCTTGCTTCGGTTTTCGGTTTTGAATTTTTTTCTCCAGAAATTTCCTTCCTTCCTTTTCCAGCCAATTTCCCCCCTTTTGTTTACAACTTTTTCAAATGGATACGTGGGTTTTAAGCAAGAAGATGGGAAAGAAGAAGAAATGGTGGGAATTTCAAGCTCTGCATATGGAAAAACCAGGAAAATGATTCCAGAAATTGGATTATCTGGGATTAAGTCCTATCGCCACTCAAAAACTTATTTTTCAAATGGGTGATGCAATGTGAAAGGGATCTTACAGAAGCTGCTGATTGATGTTAAAAAATAAAGATGTCAAAGCTCTTAACTCCTTTTTTATTTTTTTAAAAGAAGGCCCAATTTGCCGAAAGGCAAGAGTGAGACAATAAGACTGACGGACGGACGGCAACCCAATACCTTTGTGTATGAACTTGACGGACAGCGAGTGTGATAGAGACGGGCGTCGGCGGCGAGTATTGAGAGTGAGAGAGGCGAGAGGGGGGGGGGGGGGGGGCGTGGCGGCTATGGTAAGACAATGAAGAAGAAGATTTATATATATATATATATATATATACATGCATGTATATATTATTTATTTTTAAATTAATGTGGTTAAGTTGGATTTTAATTCAACTTTTAGTTTTAAAACAAAATGGACCATATAATTCGGTTCGAGAATTATACTTCTCGAATCGAACAACAAAATTTGGTTTCGATTTCTGCTGTTTCAATGAACACCCCTATTTATGGTACCCTATTCAAAATTCAGCTTAGAAATCATCAACAACAACACAATCAAAACTGATGAAAAAATATGAACTATTCAACTTACAAACCAACATAAAACTAAAATGATATATCATCATCAAAATCATGCTAGCCTTTCTTCGTTATAAATTGGTGTCGATACTACATTCAAATGCCATTGTTATGTATATTAGATATAACTAGTGATAGATCTTGATGTCGATAAACTCATTATAAACTCAAGTGCCACCTGTTGAAAATTTTACAAAGAAAAAGTGAGCTAATCAGTATAGTGAGTGGTGAGAGTTTATATGGAACGACATTTGAAATATTATTAGCATAAACTATCATAATGAGTGATTCGTAAAAGTTATCATAACTTCGACATGTAAAACGATCGAGATATTCATACTTTTCCATGTATTTCATTACTTCATATTGTTTGAAACGATGAAATCTTCAGCACACCTAGCTTTTCAAAAACATAATTTTTTAACATACCTTTTCAAGGACATAACAATTAACCCAACAAAGCTTTTGAGAACATAATTTTTAAAAACATAGGTATTACTATGAAAATTTGTCACTAGACGTGTATCTAAACCTAATTATAATGGTGTAGAATAATCTCAATATGCGCAGTAGAGCAAATTCCTGTCATACACGTGCACATATAACAATCTGTAATGTTACAGTTAGAGATGATAGTTGGTTCAATTTTGTTAGTTTTGGGTTAACTAAGAACCAAACGAAACCAATAATTTTACAAAGAAGAAATCCAAACCAATATCCAATAAAGAACAAAACCAAAACAAAACTAATAGATTGGTTTTTATTTGGTTCGATTTATTATCGGTTTAGTTCTCGAGTTTTGGTATTTTATTTTTTTCTTCCAAATATTTATTTTTATTTCTACTTTTGTTTTAAATGGTTTCTTTTTGTTAATTTTAAATTTTAAATTGGATATATATATATATATTATATATATATATATATATATATAGATTGAAATTTAATATTTTATTTTTTTGGCACTTTTTAAAATAAAAAACATACCAACACCATAATAATTGGCATTTTTTCTAAACAACAAATATATATGCACCATAATAATTAAAATACTAAAAGATACTTGATGTTAGAGTTTATTTTTATAGATATAATATATACTCTTGGTTCATTTCGATTTTAGTTGCTTTTTCAAATAAAAACCGATCAAAACCAATAGTTTTTGGTTTTCTCCAAAACCAATATATCCAATTTTATATTAGAAAACTAAACCAAACCATTGGATCGGTTTGAATTGGTTTGGTTTTTCAATTTTTTGGTTTTTTGTTGCACCCCTAGTTACAAGTCCAGGATTTAGACTAGGAGTTGGAATTCGGATTTGATAGCTAATGACCTCAGCATTTTCCTACATTCCTTAGAGCCTGAGTGCTCTAGTAATGTATTTGCAGTTAATGGCTCCGTCATTCCCTTGCATCTCATGTGACCTAGGTGCTCTAGTAATGGTAATGCCTCAGGTCCAGGATTTAGACCAGGGTTTGGAATCCGAATTTGGTAGCTAATGGCTCTGACATTCCCTTACATCCTCTGCAGTCTAGGCGCTCTAATACAATATAAAACAATTCACATAACATACGAGTAATCACCAAGGACTACATCAAAATAGTGGTTTGAAACCACTTTTAACTTAAAACACATAAGCCTCATCAATTCTAAAAATTTTGCTTTTCATGATTCATGAAACATTATAAAACCAAACTTTCTCATCATCTTGGAAATCATACTCTCTTGAAACTTTATTCTACAACTTAAATGTTTTTTCGTAAACATAAAACCCTTCTAAATATTCAAGTAGCCATGAAACATATTTCAACATTTCTAAAAGTCACACATACTTGATTTCTGATCAAATAATTTTGTACTTTCATCAAACTAAATCAAAGGATTTCTAAAAATTTACCTTTCATAAGCTTCAATCTCATTATAGTTAAAACTTCACATAAATATAAATCCCTTAAAATACAATTATGCTAAGCCAATAAATCATGACCACAAGTCTTTTTCAATTGTAAACAATTATGAAATGAGCACAAGGTTCTTAATATTTCAAATACCCAAATCAATGGTAAGAACCAATATTATAAGTGGTTTCAAAAACTCAAAAGCATAAATTGCTATAATAATAATAATAATAATAATAATAGTATTTGCAAAATAATCACACACAAAATTATTGGCATGTGAATTCCGAGTTGTAATTAGTCCTCCCGCTGTCCACTCAACTTGAAGTAATTGAATTCAAAATAAGCAAATACCTATTTACCAATTAGAACATGGTGCCCATTAAATTGTAGGTTCCAAACTAAAAAACATATAAAAGAATATTCTCTCTCTTCTTTAATCAAATTGTACTTCATCACAATTCAAATAATTTACATCAAAACTACTATTATTAAACCATATGTAAGGCGTAACAATTTAGTCTTCAGTTTAGTCTTTATCATAAACTTTAGTAGATTTAATAAAATTTCTTATATAGGTAAAACAATAAACTTAGGTCTTGTTTGGATTGACTTAAGAAAAAAATATTTTTAAAAATCTCATTTTTATTTAAATATTTTTGTATAAAAATCGTTTAAAATACACTTTAAAAATTATTTTGAGTAGTTTTTAAGCACTCCAAATTTTTACAAAATGACTTATTTTTTAAATTGAATACTTGAAAATGTATTCTAAACAAATTCTTAATAGATACATTTATAGTGTGTAAATTTTTTTTTTATCTTTAATATTTGAATGTCGCATGAAAATCACATTTATTGTTTTTTCTCTCTCATTTTATAAAGAGTGTTCAATAAAAGTTAGATATAAGTATTATTTATTTATTTAGTGGATGAGTTAGTGTAGGGAACGCAACAAGGCAAATAAATGTCCACAAAACTTAACCATATTATAGAATATGGCGCTTTTGAAGGCAAACAAAAAGAAAATATTGCCTTTTCTATGTTCTTCTATTTTAGTGGCCATATCATTGTCATTTATTTTTGGGCAATGGGGTAGGTGAGTTTTCTTTATCTTTCTTTTTTTGCCATTATATACTACAAAAAAAAAAAAAAAAAAAAAAAAAAAAAAAAAAAAAAAGATCACACTCATTTTAAATGTAAAACCAATATTCGACAAAAGTATGATTTTATTATTGTATTTCTATTTTATTCAAACTACATTGACAAATCAATCATACCATATCTTTTTTCCCATGTTTGATGTTAATTTCCAATTGGATTGGCAAAAATTCCCACAGGATTGGGTCCTTATGGATATCCGTCCCGATCGGGACAGGGAATCTCCAATTTGACAAGGGATGGGGGTCAAATCGAAGACACGAGATGGGTCCCCAATCGGAGACGAGGTGGGGATGGTTTTTTAAATTTTATTTAAATAAATAAAACAATAATAGTATTAATTTGTTATATAAAATATTTACAATTTCAATATAAATATCAAAATTTAATTGATTTTAAATAAATAAATAATTTTAAATTTAAATATAAACGAGAAATTTTTTCCCGCGGGGATTCCCAACCCTGACCTCGACTCCCTAAAACGGGGAATGGGTCGGGGATGGAGATTACAAATCCCTACAAGGATGGAGACGGGAATGGTTCGAGGGTGGGGACTACAAATCCCTCCCCCATTGCCAACCCTAGTTCCCGATGGATAAATGTAATTCAGTGATTTTAGGATTGTTTTCTTCTTTTAAAAGGTTTTTTTTAGTACGATAGAGGTAAAGGAGTTGTAATCCTCATCTTTCTAGTTCTTTATAAAATAATTCATTACCACAATTCCTCGAGGTGGTTAATAAAAATAAAATTATATGTTATTAGTCTCTCCCACGTGTTAATGGTACACTGTCCCTCTTGGACATCCATGAAATGGGATCTCCACCATAACTTGGCATCCTCTACTAGGTGCATCGTTGCTAGGGTGATCTTTGATTCTTCAGTCGTTGTGTTCGTAGCTCTAAGTACTGTTCCATGTCAAAGATAAAATTTTCTAGTGCCTTTAAAGAATAGAACACTAATCGTAATTGATATGTAATTTTTTCTTTGGAATCAGATTATCTTTAATCTGATAATGTTTGTACTAAACAAATATACATATCCACTTGAAAATTTTCAAATTATTTATAATGAATTTCAACTCATATAATATTTTAAAGGTTTTTAATATATTTCAATTGGTTAAAGCATCATTAATCTCACCCATTCAAAAGGTTGGAGAAGATGAAATGAGTTTTTTGTATGGATGACCCATTCTTGGAATGACTACCTCCCATGGACAGAAGACAACTGTGATCGAATGGCGTCAGATGTCAAAAATTAACCTGCAAAACAAAAACCAATTATAGACTGAGTCGCGGAGGTCGCTCTCTTTAAGACGTCTCGCAGCTCTGCCCCTTATGCAAACAATTCAACTATGGCCATACCATCCTCAGAATAAAACAACCTAGAAAAAGAAATTTTGTCTCGATCGAAACTGCACTGGAATCGATCGAAAATTTCACAGATTTCAAGACTGAGTTGCTCGAAAAACGTAAATCAAAGAGAAGTGTAAAGGGAAATATTTCGGTCTGCGAGTAGAGAAAAGGGGGAAGAAAATGTTGTGTTAAGACGTATGGAACTCGAACAAGATATAGGCCCTGAAGGCCAACGGTTATGCAAAATGAATGAGGAGAGAAGTGCACGGAACCATGGAACGTGCGTGAGGGCCATGCGTAAGAAGTGCACGAGAAGACTTTTTCCCTTTTTTCTTTTTAATAATAGTAAAAAAAATAAAATAGAATAAAAAAAATATTGTTTTTAATAAAAATATTTCCACACAAGCACCATGCCACGCTCGACTAAACAATGGCGCACGTGAGATGTCCACCATATCCACCTTTGCCTATCTCCTTACCCCATCTAAAACATAGATACCCCTTGGGCTCCAAACCAATAACTCAAGGTGGGGGCTTATAAAAGAGGTTCCATGTGATAAATTTAGTAATGTGGGATTCTCAAGAAACTTATTTTTCATTTATTAAAATTTTTCACCAACAATCCTCTACTTGAAAAGCTTTTCAGAATACAAGAAAATATATATTTTTCATCGAGCAATATCAGTCTATACAATATTGTGCATAAGCAAAGGCGTCTTACGACTTGAACCTTTACATAGTGAAGATGATTTAGAATATACTAGAATAACTCTTGGTTTTAAACTCTATCTCTAACATCTCACACACAACATTATTAGGGTGTAGTTTGAAAGCCCATGCTTTAAGGCCCAACATTTGTATCTCGGTTTAGTGAACGCTCTAGAGAATTTGCCTAAAATTCCATAGGAAGTAGCCCCCCACTTCCTCATTTACATAGGTAAGTCTATCAGGAGTACACCTGTAGCTAGGTACCCCATTTGACATCAAGTATAGATCTCATTAAAAACTAAGTTCAACCTTTCTTATGCTTAAGGATATTGATGCGTGGTGTTATGCGATGAAATGATGGTAAAGAATGTGATGGTGGAAAATGCATTGTGCAAGCAAGTTTTCTCAACAAGATCCAAGTATAAATCCTACTGAATTGCCTGATAAGCCCATGGTCGAACTCAGGGACTAAAGAAAACAATATGCGATGGTAAATTTTAGATCACTTTGCAGTAACAAATAAATCAAGGAGTTGGTTGATTTGTTGTTTACAGTATAAGGTGTATGCGGTAGAGTTAAGAAAAGAGTTAATATTACAAAAGATGTGATGAGTATATAGGGGAACGAGTTGAGAAGGGGTTTAGCTAACACTTCCTAGGATTGCATTCATGTTATGCGATCATACTACACACATACAAAAGCAAATCATCTCTCAATGAAAATGCTACGGCTTCTAGTTTTAGAACGCATGCGATATATGCCATGATATCTATAGGACTTACATCTAAGCCTCTATTCTTGTCTATGCGATGACGAATGACACACACATATACAAGGCGACCGCATACTACCATAACCTATCTCTAGGGTGCATGCGATGCATGTTGGCAAACAAAGTTTTTCTTTAAGTCCCTATCTCTTGCTTATGCAGATCTAATCTTGCTCTCTTGAGTCTAGATTCTAACTTAGCTCTCTCAAGTCTTAGGTTCTTTCTTTAGACTCTCTCTCGAGTAGCTCTAAAGGGTGTTGGGCACAACATAAGACAAGATGATCACATGTAATGAGGATCCTAGGTCATGTTAGCTAAGTACTTCTCAACCCATTCGATAGTTTTAGCTACTCATGCGTATTTTAAAGAGAGTGAACAGATGTAGAAAAACAAGTTCCATTATATATATATATATAATCGAAGTACAAAATGACAATGCAGAATAAAAATAAAGAGCCTGGTAGCAATTTCTCGCTTCCCAAGGCTTTGACACTGTTCTTCTCTACTCTACTCAAAAGATATTCTTGCTCTTGCAAGAGTCGGCCCTCTCTCGCTTTTTTTCCATGCCCCTGGCACTCTCTCGAGCTGACCAGGACGATCTTCTGACATATTTTCCCTTCTCTCGCTTCGGTCTTCTAAGTATAAGAAAACTAAGAACAAGGCTAACTATCATCTATATGGTGAACTCTAAAACTAGGCGAACTCCTTCACTGAAGGTGGCCTTCGGTATTTATAGAGCTTCAGGGTGAAAAGCTTCTTCTCTCTTATGATTGCACTGATGGGATGACATTAATTCTCTATCTGATGCGCTGAATAATTGTCACTGAAAAGTTGGGTGTACTTGCTACAGTAGGTCGTTAACGACTTGTCAACTTAATTCGGAATCGACTATCATCAGCTTCTGTCCCATCGTGATTTATTAAACTTTCACCCAGATGCGCCGGCTCTATGCGAACACCTCCTTGAGCAGATTTTCACGAGCGCAAACGATCGCGTAGCCTTGCGGTCGCAATCTCTTAATGCTCTCGGACGTTAATTTCTTTGGATTGCATTTCCGCCTCGCGTTAACGCATTTTCCTGCATAAAATACATAAGTTAGCTGTTTTAATGCGATGGACGCATGCGATCGTAATGTTATGAACTTAATACTTTTGGACGCAATATTATATATTTTTACTATCGTAATCCTGCATTGTTTTATAATTTTACATTGTAATAACGTGCATTTTTGCCCATTATCATACCCCCAAATTTAAACAATGCTTGTCTCCAAGCATAAACTAAAGATTTTCTTTAGAAAGTCGACCGCCTTCTCTTTCCTAGATTTCTCAAGGATGCCTTATTCAAATCCTATGTACCAAAATCTCCTTAATTTTTATCCAGGCCTCTTAAAATATTTTTAAAATTTAGGGACCACAAGTTTAACTTTCAAAAAGACTTTACTAGATTCCAGGACATCGCATGATTTATTTCATAAAAAATAACTTTTCCAACTAGGGTCTTTTCAAATGATTTTTATCCTTGCATATTTTAGATATATATATATATATATATATATATATATATATATTATGACCTTACGCTGATCCAAGTGCCTAGCCTTCGTTTTGGCTTGCTCCCACGGGTGTCATGCGGACATCCAACTATGAGCAAGACACTCTTTCTCAGTCTAAACTCATGCCCATTTGGCAGCAGAGTTGCGATAATTTATTTATGCGTGATCACGATTCATACCTTCGTTTTGGCTTACCCCCACGTGTGTCATGCGAACATCCAACTACGAGTAGGATCCAATCGTAACGTTATGATTTTTTTTAACCTAAAAATAGCAAGGTCAAGGTTGAAAATGAATACTGCACCCCCAAATTTAAAGCGCAACAATGTCCCCATTGCTGAAAGATTGAAAGAAGTCATGCGATGCTCTTAGGAAGTTTCATAAAAAGTTATTTTGAAAGAAAGCTAGCAGATCACTAACTTCTAGAAATATTTCATGAGTTGACTGTCCTAAAATTAAGTTGACTCTAGTATATACGAAAAAATAGAGGCATGTGTTTCATCATTGAAATCATAATTGGCAAAGAGAAATAATGCGGTGACTTACTAAATTAAGCAATGTTAAATGATTGCGCCAATTCAAGAGGATGCGATGCTAAAATAATCAAAGTTAAAATGCGATGCGATAGTGCAAAATTTGGAATAAATAAAGTCAAGGAAAGACACAACCCCAAATTTGCTCTGTCGCTCGCATTATTTGTGGACGCATCCTACTTTGCGGCAAACTTCTCTTTTTGATTGCGGTGACGGAATAAAGTGGTTGCATCTTTCGTATAGTGCCTCCGCAATCGTTCACCTCGATCATTGCAAAAAAAATATTGAGAGGGTCAAATAAAAAAATAGAGTTAGCAAAATCGTTTACCACGATCGTTCACCTTGATCACATTTTTTTTTTAAGATGCAAAAACAAGTATACAATAACAGTTAAAAGAAAGGTAACGAAAGTTCATGAAGCATTGATAGGAAGAAGGATATTCCAAAAAGGATTGCGTCCCTGGTGAGTTTGAGTTGCATAGTAACGCAGGGACTGCTTATTTCAATTTGGACTTTTTAGGTCCACAACGGCTTTCTCTTCTTTTCTCGGTCTTCTAGGATCTTGATTGTTTAATCTGGAGATTTTCCCCATTAACGTTCATCACGATCTCCCCCTTGTGCACATCAATTTGAGCGTGACCGGTCAAAAGGAATGGTCGTTCCAATATGATGGCCGCATCTTCGTCCACTTTATAATCCAAAATGATGAAGTCTGCCGACAAGATGAATCTATCAATTGAGACTACAACATCTTTCAACTCTCCCTCGGGATGTATTCGAGATCTATCCACAATTAGGAGAGTCTCTGTCATGGGCGTGAGTTTGCCCATATTCAATCGTTTGAAGATTGATGGCGGCATTACGTTTAAACTCGCCCCAAAATCGCATAGTGCTTGATCAATGTAGACCCCTCCAATTGAGCATGGTATCGTGAAGATTCCTGGGTCGCATATTTTTGGTGGGATCATGGAATTTTGCGTTACTGCCACTGTAGGGATCTTTCCTTCATCATTTTGTTTCTTTTTCAATTTTGTGGGAATGGTGGTAGCTGGACTTCTTCTATCTTGTGTTCTAGAGGCTTGAAGGTGGACGCAACTTCTGGGTTCATCTTCTCGGGTTCTCCTGAATCATCTATTAACGGGTCCTCGGTTGTTACCGCATTCAAGTTGGTCGTGATGGGTTCCTCCCCTTCTTCCGCTGTCATTGTTCCTTTCCTGTATCCCTAGAGTTGCGAGGGAGCTCAGTTGAGTTCGGCAACGCTCTTTGCGGTCTATTTTTGAGTTCGCCCGCGTCTGTCCTAGTTGAATTTCAAGATTTTGGATGGACGTTGCTTGATTCTGAAGCACTGATTCATTCTTCTTAGTATACTGCTTTAGCAAGCTCTCTAAGGATGAAGATTGCGGTGCCTGCGAACTGCTGGCTTGGTTATGCGTTTGACCGTTTGTTCGCGAGAAAAATCCTGTTGGCCCTTCTTTTTGTGCCACTGGTTGAAAGTTTTGTTGTTGATTTTTCCATGCGAAATTGGGGTGGTTTCTCCACCCGGGGTTGTACGTATCGAAATAAGGGTTATTCTTTATGAAGCATACTGATTGCGGATTTCTCGGGCATTCTTCCACTCGATGTGCTTCTCCACAGATGACACAACTTATGGTCGTTTGAGCAATTGCGTTGACCTGCCCTTTTTGCGTTCTCATGCTACTAATTGCGATGCCTTGTATCAAACTCATCATCACAGTCATTGGGTTCTGTAGGGATGCGATGGCCCCATTATTTGCGTCACCTCTTTTATCCTCAATCTTTGATCGCTTTCTCTCCAGTCCTCGTGATTTTTGGAAATGCGATCAAGTATATTTTTTGCCTCATCGTAAGTTTTATCAAGCAGACCACCAGTTTCTGTCGCATTGGCTGCTGTCTGCGATGTAGGGTTCAGTCCTTGGTAGAAGATCTCCATCTATAAGCAATCTGGTAAGCCGTTATGCAGGCAATCTCTTACCAGCCTCTTAAACCTCGCCCAAGCGTCACTGAGCCATTCATCAATTTCCTGTTCAAAATTCATAATTAACTTCCTCCTTCTTGCGTTCTCTGTTGGAGGGAAGTATTTCTTCATGAACTTTTCCACTACTTGTTCCCACGATGTTATCTCCCATGGTTCGAGAGAATAAGCTCATTTTTGTGCTTGATCGCATAAAGAAAATGGGAACAACGTTAGTCAAACCTCCTCAATAGAGATATTTGGGAATACAAAAGTGTTGCAAATTTCAATAAAACACCGGAGATGGGCATACGGATCCTCGCCATACCTTCCACCAAACTGTCCGGTCGCTTGAATCCTCTGCAACATAACCAGTTTCATTTCATACCTCGATCCGTCCAGAGCTAGCCTTATGATTCCTGGGGAGAAATCATATAGGTTGGGCGACACTGAAGGATCTCATACCGAGAGTTCCATGAGCGCGTTCGGATCGTTCTGATCTTACAGTGACCAAAATATAACATTATACATTCAACACTACAGTTATGCAATCAAAACTTAATTAATGGCATGCTACGAACAAAGATAAATAACAAGGAGACAGAGTTCCATACCAGTTGAAGACTATCTTCAATCTCTGGAACTCCAACGTAGCAGACCCTCCAAATGTTCTACCAACGCCCGACGAAAAACGTCGACTGCAGTAGCACGATCAATGCGAACTCACGACCGCAATGGGGACGACACCATCACTAATGAGCCTCGGGTATTCTCGGAGTGAAAACTCAAAGGGTGGGCTTTGGTGAATTTGGTAGAGGACGGAGGAAAAATGAGTCAGTGTAGGCGATAAGCAAGTGGGAGAGAAAACAACACTATCGTATAGTAGAAGTGTTTATCGCATAGAGGAGAAACACGATCGTGTAGGATATGCTGAACGATCGTTTAGGAAAAAAGTTTACGATCGTTTAGTTAAATCGTGAGGTGGACGATCATTTAGGCGGAGAAGCGACTATCGTATAGGCTTCCGGACGATCGTTTTAGAAAATACCAGCGCATTTTCGAATTCTCTTGGGCGAATGACGGACGATCAATTGCACGATTCAAAAATGAAAACTATTTTCATTTTAACCCATCGATTACCATAATCGACGTTGCCCACTAACCCACGTCCGAACGTGGAAAAAGGATTAAGTATCATATAATTAATCAATTAATTAATTAATATATATAATTATATTATATTTATATCCTATAGTTTGATATCACATATCTACTATAGTATTTTCTCCTCTACTTGATATAAATCATATTTATATCTAATTTCCTCCACAATAATGTATCTGATACATTTGCCAATTATATCATATATAATTAACCAGTCCAATTATATCATATATAATCGAACTTTCTCTTATCAATTTGAACATTTCAAATTAACCCAAATACTGGTTCTCGACTTTATCCAAGCTACCCAAGGAACCTAATGAACCTGTGGCTCGAAGCTCCAATGGTACGTGAATAGCTGACTAAACTCTTTAGCCACGAGATCCATCATTCGTTAACTGTCAGGCATTCCACTAAAGACCAATAGCTGAACTCTTCTTACCACAGATATATTTCTGTGTCCATCGGATATAAACAATCATGAGTACGATGACCCTTCACAAGTGCTCGTAAGTACAGCTGGGCCAATTGACCGTTTTGCCCCTGTAGTTACATCTCACTCCTTAAGTACCACTGATTCCTCTAATGAACAATACAACATAGTCCAACTATGTGTGATCACTTCGTGGTAACAAATAAATCAAGGAGTTGGTTGATTTGTTGTTTACAGTATAAAGTGTATGCGACGGAGTTAAGAAAAGAGTTAATATTACGAAAGATGTGATGAGTATGTGGGGGAACGGGTTGAGAAGGGGTTTAGCTAACACTTCCTAGCATTTCGTTCATGTTATGCGATCATGCTACACACATACAACAACAAATCATCTCTCAATGCAAATGCTACGACTTTTAGTTAGAATGCATGCGATATATACGATGATGTCTATAAGACTTACATCTAAGCCTCTATTCTTGTCTATGCGATGAAGAATGACACACACATATACAAGGAAACCACACACTACCATAACCTATCTCTAGGGTGCATGCGATGTATGTTAGCAAATAGAGCTTATCTTTAAGTCCCTATCTCTTGCTTATGCAGATCTAATCTTGCTCTCTCGAGTCTAGATTCTAACCTAGCTCTCTCAAGTCTTAGGTTCTTTCTTTAGACTCTCTCTCGAGTAGCTCTAAAGGGTGTTGGGCGCAACATAAGACAAGATGATCGCATGCAATGAAGATCCTAGGTCATGTTAGCTAAATACTTCTCAACCAATTCGATAGTTTTAGCGACTCATGTGTATTTTAAAGAGAGTGAATAGATATAGAAAAGTAAGTTCCATTCTATATATATATATAATCGAAGTACAAAATGACAATGCGGAATAAGAAAAAAGAGCTTGGTAGCAATTTCTCACTTCTCAAGGCTTTTACACTATTATTCTCTACTCTGCTCAAAAGATATTCTTGCTCTCGCAACGGCCCTCTCTCTATTTTTCCACGCTTTCTGGCACTCTCTCGAGTTGACCAGGACGATCTTTCAGTGTCTTTTCCCTTCTCTCGCTTCCGCCTTCTAAGTATAAGAAAACTAAGAACAAGGCTAACTATCGTCTATATGGTGAACTCTAAAACTGGGCGAACTCCTTCACTAAAGGTGGCCTTCGGTATTTATAGAGCTTCAGGGTGAAAAGTTTCTTCTCTATTATGATTGCACTGATGGGATGGCTTTAATTCTCTTTCTGATGTGCCGAATAATTGTCACCAAAAAGTTGAGTGTACTTACTACAGTAGGTCGTTAACGGCTTGTCAACTTAATTCGAAATCGACCGTCATCAGCTTTCTGTCCCATCATGATTTATTAAGCTTTCACCCAGATGCGCCGGCTCTATGTGGCCACCTACTTGAGCATATTTTCGCGAGCGCAAACGATCGCATAGCCTTGCGATCACAATCTCTTAATGCGCTCGGACGTTAATTTCTTTGGATCACATTTCCGCCTCGCGTCAACAACATTTTCCTGCATAAAATACATAAGTTAGTTGTTTTAATGCCATGGACACATGTGATAGCAATGTTGTGAACTTAATGCTTTTGGATGCAATATTGTATATTTTTACCATCGCAATCCTGCATTGTTTTATAATTTTGCGCTGTAATAATGTGCATTTCTGCCCGTTATCAGATATCATGCTTAAACTCTAGGTCATAGGAACGAAACTCTGTGTTTGTTTTAGTATGATTCATTTCCTATCACTTGTGATTAGTTATTACCCACTGAACCTGTTTATTGGGATTTCCAATCTACGATTGAGTTTTCCTCACAGGTGATTCATCTTTCTATAGGCATGAGTTTCATCCATTTGAGATTTTGTAAACTTTTCTCTGGCCAGTCCTTTCATCAAAGGATCTATTGGGTTCACATCAGTCCATATGTGATCCACTCTTTACAGGAACTCTCCAATGTTACTGTGCTTACGACGTATTTATCATCTCTTTTCATTGTAATAACAGTTCTAAACTTTTGCGATTGCTACAGTACTATTGCAATAGATCAATATGACTGGTATCGGTTTTTTCCATGAGGGAATATATGCTAGCAGACTTCTAAGCCAGTCTGCTTGTTCACTAGTTGTTGCTAATGCTATCATTTCTGATTCCATCATAAATTGGGCTAAAATAGTATGTTTATTGGACTTCCAAGAGACAGCTCCATCTGTTATATTGAAAATATAGCCACTAGTAGCCTTTGGGGAGTTCCAGTCAGTATCGTTGAACCCTTCCAAGATAGTGGGAAACTCCTGATAATATAATCCTAGGTTCTGGGTTTTCTTCAAGTACCTCATAACTTTTTCTATATCATTCCAATGCTCTATACTAGGTCTGCTTGTAAACCTACAAAGTAATCCTACAGCATAAGCTATATCAAGCCTAGTGCAGTCAGCAACATATCTGAGACTACCTATGATGCTCGCATACTCAGATTGATTAACACTGTCAGCAGTGTTCTTGAACAACTTAACACTAGGGTCATAAGGAGTACATGATGGTTTACATTCAAAGTAATTATATTTCTTTAGAATCTTTTCTATATAGTGAGATTGATCTAAAGAAATTCCCTTTTTAGACCTAGTTACTTTTATGCCTAAGATTACACTCACTTCTCCTAACTCTTTCATATCGAAGTTTGCACTCAAAATGGATTTCACATCATTTATAAGTTCAAGTTCGATCCAAAGATTAACAAATCATCTACATATAAATATAAGATCGTGCAAAGATTGTTTTCAAACTTATAGTAGATGCATTTGTCACTTTTATTGACTTTGAAACCTTTAGACAAGATTAAGATATCAAATTTTTCATGTCATTGCTTAGGAGCTTGTTTCAGGCCATAAAGAGATTTATCTAACTTGCAATCCTTATTCTCTTGACCATAGACTATGAAGCCCTCAGGTTGTTCCATGTAAATCTCTTCTTCAAGTTCGTCGTTTAGGAAAGTGGTCTTTACATCTATCTGATGTACTACAAGGTTATATAGGACAATGAGAGAAAACAATATACGAATTGAGGTAATTCTAGTAATTGGGGAGAAGGTGTCAAAGAAGTCTATGTTTTCTCTCTGTCTAAACCCTTTTGCTACTAACCTAGCTTTAAACTTTTCTATTATTCCATCAAGTCTAAGCTTCTTCCTTAGAATCCACTTCATCCTATTGCCTTGCAACCCGAGGGTAGGTCTACTAAGTGTCAAGTCTTATTTGACTCAAGAGAGTCCATTTCATCATTTATAGTTTCTTTTCATAAGTTGGCATCTATGGAGGAGAGAGCTTCTTTTAAGTTTTTAGGATATTCTTCTACGTTATAGGTCTGAAAGTCATTCCCAAAGTCCCTGATAGTTTTAGTTCTTTTGCTACTCCTAGGCTCTAGGTCAGCTTCTTTATTAGAAGTTAGGCTTTTAACAGGTTGTAGACTACTAGAACTCGAGCCCCCACTATTCCTAGATTTAAAAGAAAATCTATCCTCAAAGAAGTCAGCATCATTTAACTCAATGATCACTTGGTTTACTAGGTCATAGAACCTATAGGATTTACTATTTACGACATAACCTATAAAGACACACTCATAGGCTCTAATAGGAAGCTTTCTTCTTTTGGAGTCTGGTATTCTTACAAAGGCTAGACACCTCCAAGTTCTAAAGTATGACAAGTTAGGTTTCTTATTCTTAAGGACTTCGTAGGGTGAAGTTGTGTTTTGAGATTTTGGTATTCTATTTAGGATATAACACATGGTAAGGATAATTTCACCCCACTAATAAGACGCAGCTTCTGGATAGAGTTCTATTTTTCCTTTCTACTTTTCCATTTATTTTAGAAGAATAGGGTGCAACCTTTTCATATATTTTTCCATGCTAGTTATAGAATTCGCTAAAACTGTCTGAGTTATACTCAGTTCCCCTATCACTACGAAGTCTCTTAACCTTTCGGTTAAATTGGTTTTCTACTTCAGTCAAAAAAAGTTTTGTAAGAGTGTATTATCATGCAGCGAAAATAACACAGATCAATAAGCAGTTTAATTCATTAATTTTGGCAGAAACTAAAGCATGATCATCTAATATAAGAGGGTTTGAAGTCATACCTTTGTAGAACTCTTCAAGATCTTGATCTTTAACAGTTGTCTTCTCCAAAACTCATCGTGAACTACCTCAAGATCTTTTCCACTATCCTCTTTAAGCTTTAGAATGAGTTATGGGACTCAAGAATAGCTTGAACCAATGGAAAACAAGGGAGAAGCTCTCTAAAATCTCTTTGAATGCATGCCTCAATTCCACTTCAATCTTCTTTATTTATTGCAAAGAAGATCACTGCATGAGATGAAGCTCATGCTTGGTGTAATTGAAGAGAAGGTAAGTGGTGTTTGTGTGAGCAAGTTGAAATGGCTAATGGAAAAATCGATTTTTCCATTTTGTGTCATTTTTGTAATTTTTCAATTTTTCCAAAAATCAAATTTGATTTCAAAACTGAAAATATTATTAATTTTATAAAATTAATTTTCTAAATTAATAAATAATCATTTAAATAATTTTAACTATTTTAATATCAAATATTAAATTTTTTTTATACAAATCCATCTTTCATATATTTAAATCATATTTAAATATAAATTCTCCTATTTCGTTTAATTCTAATTTGAACGTTTCAAATTAGCTTATCTACACTAAAGCTTATCCATTTACGAGCTAGTAGGGGGACCTCGCGGACCTACAGACTATGGGCTCTAACGATCCGAGATTAATCGACTAAACTCATTAGACCGAATTAATCCCCTATTCGTTAACTAATGGATCACTCCATTATAGCCCATAGTTGAACTCCCCTCACTGTAGATATATTATGTCCACTTGATATAACCATAATCAGTAAGTCGATCCTTCACAGGTTGTTCATAATCACAGTTGGGTCAAGATAACCATTTTACCCCTGTGAATACATTTTATTCCTTAAGTTTCTATTGACCTTCTAATGAACAATTTTGATTCATAATACCTATGAATCAAGTCCTTTCTCTATAATGAAAAAGTGGGACCTCAGTTGTTCAAGACCTAGAATCAGTACTTAAGAGAACAACTTACCTGCTAACTCTAAATCGAGTAAGAGTGAATTCCATCTTGCAGGGCTATATCCCCAGCTATTCATCCGATCTTATCCCCAAAATTGGAGGCTTATTGAGTAGTGCTATTGGACTACTCTCACCCATGTAAATCAAATGATAATCCCAAACAAATAGAAGTTTATAGCTAGCTCGGGATTAAGATCGAGTTAACCTAGGTTATTTAATAAATGAAATAGTTAGTTTTAACAGTAAACAGTCGTTATAAAGAAAAGTGACTATTTCTGTGGTCCAGTCTATATGCAAACTCATTGCATAGGATGTCCCCACTCACATGTCTCAACATAAACGATCTATGGATCACATCATTTGTAGCACTTTACAACTCCTTGTAACAACTATAGAGTGGGCCACATCCAATAGTGTTACCAGGATGAGATATCTAATTTCATCCATATAGTAGACCATTTAGGCTATATACTGTTAATTTGATCTTGTTTATGTCACCATATAAAGTTAAAGTATTCAGACTATAACCATGGATATATTTATTTGATTTTCATAGTAGAATGCAAAATCAACAACTTTTCATTATTGATAAATAGAATGTTTAACATGAAATGCAAGTTCTAGGACATTCCCAACAAGTTTAAAGGCATCAAAGCATCACTTTTATTTTTCAGCAAGTATATGAATGTGAAATTCGAACAGTCATCAATAAAAGTGATATAGTATCTTTATTATTCCTAGTCAAGACACCATCAAATTCACATAGGTTAGAATGAATTAACTCTAGAGGCTTAGATTCCCTAAGTACAAATTTATGCGAAGTCTTAGTTATTTTAGTCTGAATACAATATTCGCATTTATTAAATTTATTCATAGATAACTTAGTAATCATTTCTAACCTAAATGTTACTAATAAACCTTTTATTAGTATGAAAAAGTCTAGCATGCCAAACATTGAATAAACACATCATATAAACAGAAGATTTCATTTTATTCGAGTCAAGATTTAATTTAAACATGACATCAGTTGCATAACCCTTCCCTACAAAAATAATATTTTTAGTGGGGGTATATAAATCTGCCCCTATTGTCTGAGTGAAACCAACCTTGTTGAGGAGATAGCTCGAAACCAGATTCTTTCTTATCTCTAGAGTGTCGAAACCAAATTCTTTCTTATCTCTGGAATGTGCAGGACTTCCTTCAAAGGGAAAGTCTTCCCAGAGATAAACTTCAGCTTCACCTTGCCGATTCCAACAACTCCTGTTGAGTGATGATCCCTAACAGTATGTTCCTATCCTTAGTTTCAGTATAAGTTTTAAAAAGACTAAGGTAATGATAGACATGGTGCGTAATGCTAGTGTCTATCCACTACCCCTCAAAGCCACTGATCACATTTACTTCTATGATAATGGCTATTAGAGGCTCTCCTGTTAGGTTCGCTTGTCAACAGGATGATACATGTTCCTACAGTTCCTGATCGTATGCTCAGGTTTGTTGCAGTTAAAGTAGAGGAACTGTACCGTGTCTCCAGAATGGGGTTTCTATTTCTTCTTATTATTCTGGTTGCTGGATCCATGGTTTTGACCTTTTCTTTTAGTTTCCTTTTGCTTTTGGTCAGGTCTCACCACAGCTGAGGTGGGCTTTCTCAGTATGATGTTTACCTCCTCCCCCTAGTTCTGCTTCCAGACTTCCTCCTCAATCCTTAGGTGGGTGATCAGACTCTTCAAGGAGAACTCCTGGGTCTTATTCCTTAAGGTATTCTTAAAGTGCTTCCACAATTGAGGCAATTTATCAATAATGACAACAATTTGAAATTGCTCATTCAGAGGCATACCTTTGCTTATAAGCCATTATAAAAAGTCTCCATCAGACCGCAATCGAGAATCCCGATGTGCGGATAGTTCTTCACTAATTATCTGAATCGCACCTAGGCGGTGCTCAAAGTTTCTAATCCTTCTGTTCAAAATTCAACACATCCCTCCGTCTCCTTGCGTTGACGGCTGGAGAGAAGAATTTATTCATAAACCTTTCGACCAACTGAACCCATGCATTAATTTCATGTGGCTTTAATGACTGAGCCCACCTTCTTGCCTCATCCCTCCGTGTATATGAGAAGAGGTAAAGTCTAATACCTTCTGAGGTGACGCTAGGGATGGAGAAAGTACTGCACATCTCCACAAAGCTGGTAAGATGGGCATGCAGATCCTCACCTTGTAGACCTCCAAATTACCCCGTGTTTTGTATTATTTGGAGCATGACCGGCTTTATTTCTAAACGTGCGTTCTCCTCAACCATAGGTCATGAAATTCCAGGCGAGAAGTCATAAAGATTGGGTGCCGCATAATTTCTCATGGGGATATTGCGGTCAGCAGCAAGAAATACAGGGTTTTGCGCTGGCCGGTTTGCCCCTTGATTTCCTTCGGGTGCCTCGTTATTATTATCTGCCATATTGACTCTTCTTCGCCTTGCTCTGTTCTGGCGTGCCCTTGCGCGAAAAGTACGCTCGATCTCTGGGTCAGCTTCAAATTCTTGATCGGTTCCAATACTCATAAACCGTCAGCCTGTTCTTCGCGTTAAACAGATAGTACAAAGAGATCTATCCTGCAAAATACCACAAAAGTACTCAACACTAACCGTTACCAATCCCCAGCAACGGCGCCATAAACTTGATGACATAAAAATTAATCTCTTTATCTAACTCTAACGTTGCTCTAATTGCGCTCAAATGCTTTGCGATAAAGATATGTTCTTAGTATGTGATGTAGTAGTGTGTGTCACAACTTTCCTTGTGCTAAAAATAAGTATAATTCCAACGCAAGTTTCTCAAAATAATCCGAGGTCGAACACAGGGATTATTTTCGTTAATGTGCTACTATTGTGATACATGCGACCGGTTTTTAATAATGAATAAAGAATGTTGATTTATACAGAAATGTAAATTGCGGTGAAAGTAAAAATGCGTTAATAAAATAAATCTTAAATTAATATGATACATGATACAAGATATATGATATACGATACTAAGGTCGAGAACTGATTGTGAAGTTGTACAAAGATTCGACATATGTGATGGCAAGTCTTTATGAATGAAGCAGAAAGAGAAAGAGTAAATAGTAAAAACATTGCAAGTTTATCAATTGCGTTAAAGATGCAACTATTAGCGTACACCCCTCGGTGATCGGTCGTGTTCCCATATCTCTATGGTGAAATAGGGATGAATGTGATGAACGCAAGGTTGTTTCCATCTCTGGAAATACTTCTTACTTTAGTTAACGCATTCTTCCAACCTTCTCTCGATTGGCGGAATAACATCTTCACTTCTGCTCTCACAGGTGAAGATGCAATCGTGCAAGCTTTAGCTAAACTTAATTATTT
Organism: Benincasa hispida; assembly: GCF_027475165.1. NCBI lineage: Eukaryota > Viridiplantae > Streptophyta > Magnoliopsida > Cucurbitales > Cucurbitaceae > Benincasa > Benincasa hispida. Next base: position 10,301,243 of record NC_143480.1, on the reverse strand, counting down.
CCTTAACACAAATTAACTCACTCGCTTAATTTTTGCTATTTACCCATGGGATTAAGAATACCTCATGGAGAAAATGGATTATGGATGTACGGAAAGAGACAGAGAGATGATAATGGAAATTATCATAACATTTAATACTAAAATTAAGCGTCTGATACATGTTGTGAATGAAAGAGTAAAGAAGATGAATACAGATGATGAAATAGAGATTAGAAACAATACAGAAAGAGTGTCAATCGTCTTGACACAGATCCTGAATGAAGGTTGTGTTTGCCGGCGTGTGGAAGTAGTGGAGAGGAAAGCTTCCCTCTTAAGCTTACTTTCCTGGTAGAATTTACCTTTGCACAGAGCTTCAGCTACGGGAATTCGAAGGATTCTCTGCTTGGAGACTCATCTCTTCGCCTTGTCTCGTGGTTCGCCTGGATCTACTCTGTAAGTCGCTTCAGACCAGCCTCTCTCTCAGAATTAGTATATGCACGTCTCTATGTATTCATGTACATCTTTTAGTGAATTTGCAGAAGCTATTTATAGGTGAGGCTTGGCTCTTTGAATGTGTGGTCCTCACTGTATGGTTATGGTAGTTCTTGAAATGGCGGAATGAGAAATTCCTTCTGTTACGCAATCAACCTGTCATAAATGCACAACTGAAAGTTGTATACTTGTCAGAATCCTCTGCAAATGCGTTGCTCTTTACATCTTCGATCGATCGCCGCGTGCGGTGTTATTTTTTATTATCGCATGTGGTTGAAATTGTGTTGATCGTTAGAGCTCTTGATCGATTGTCGCATGCGCCGCCATTGCGTTGATCATTTCTTCGTTCTTGATTGATGAGCGCATTGCGACGTAGATGTGTTGTTCACTTTATCTTTGAGCCATGAACGAATGCGGTGACTGATTTCCTGCAAACAAAAATTGAAACATTCTATTCTACCATCGCAGTGGTGTTAGTGGGCGTGTTGGCGATATTTTATAATTTTCGCATTTCTTAGCCAATTTGTATACTATCGATACAACTTTCCTTTATTTTAGCCTCAATATCTAAATAAAAAAGTATAAACAACTTGTATTTCTACAAGTTATCAATTAATTATATGTGATATAATTAATATAATGTATTTGATACATTATAGTATAAAGGTTATTTTAAGATGAATTAAGTCTTTGAATGTGATTCAAATACTATTATATGAATGAGATTCATATGATTAAATTTAGTATAAACGTGATTTATATCAAATACCATACATTATTGAGAGAAATAAAACTATAGGTTATATTGTATTTGATACAATATAAAAATTATAGGTTATATGTTATATTTGATATAACATATAGTTATATATATATATATACTAAGTTGTTGTTGTTGTTGTTATTATTATTATTATTATTATTATTATTATATTTGTGTGTGTAATTATTAATTATTTACAACTCATTCCCCTTAATTTTTTCTCAATTAGACGTGTGTGGAGAATGGGCAGTTCAGTTTTGTTGTTTTCTTCATCTTCTTCACAGAAGTGAGAGTCCCTATGTGATCTCTCTAGTTTTTTCTCCCAAGAACACACATAAGAAAAGTTTTTCTTCTTCCCTTCAAAACCCTTTCCCTCTTCCCAAAATCTTAGCAAAGTCCACTACTCCTACTTATTCTCATCCCCTAAGGAGAATACAAGAAATTCTCTTGTGGTAGTGGCCATATGGGATTTCAGATTTTGGAGATCGAGATCTAGACGAAGAGTTCGTGATCGGAAGGAGGGTTTTTGCAAAGAATTGGTTCTTCAATGGTAAGTTATTTTTCTTCCTTTCTTCCTCAATAAACATGCTGTAAATTATACTATTTATGCATAAATTTGAAAGTTATATAATTTTATTCTGTAAAAATGAAGATGGGACAATCCCGCTTCTGCAGTGGACCTCACCGCTCCTTCAATAACCATCTCACCCTGATAGCTAAGATAATACTGACATGATCATGTATTTTCAAGGTAGTCCAGTCCAACCTAGGACACATGTGAAGAAACAATCCTAGTACCCAATATAGCCCGCTGAATGTGCACATGTCGACATAATCCTGTTATACGTGCTCAAGACACGCTAACATTTAACCAAGGTACCATTTTCTAGACAAATCCTTATGAGCATGGTATCAATTAAAAGCAAAGTTACATGGTCATTCATGTAAAACAACAGAAAATCAATAACTTAAATCTGAGAAGGCAAATTTTCTAAGCATGCCAACTTCACCAAACCATACATATATATATCATAACATATATGTATATAGGTACAACCAAAACATTTGAAAATAAAACCACTCACAGTTCTCCGGCATGAGTTTCTCTTTCCTGAGCTTTTTCCGCTTCCCTAGTTCCTCTCTAATTCTGAAACCATGTTAATCCTCATAATCAACTTAGAATCCTATATTCTATGGCTAAAACAATTTTAGAATACCTTTTTTACCTTAGCCCTATCTTACTAACTCCAATAGATGCTAATTTACACCTTATAATAAACCAAGATAATTGTGGGCGCAAGGGTCACTTTTCTATAGACTAGTTGCTACATGGAACTCTCCTTCAACACAAGGCAAGCCTGACCAACGCATAGTAGCCCCTTATCAACGCATAGACCTCTCCTTGAACTCCTCAATTCTCTCCAACTTTCTCGCTTTTTTAGTCTTCTCAAGGAAATTTGAGTTGTGAAATGAAATATAGTTTCCTCAGGTATTTATAGGCGTTCAAAAGGGATCCCTTGTTGGATTTTATGTCCTAAACTTGTAGATAGTGAATGTAGTTAAATGACCGTCATTAATAAATAGTTATTAATATTTTTATCAATAAGTGTTATTGGTGTTTTATTTAATTTTGTCTTATTAACCCTAAAATCCAATAAATTAACATCATAGGCTGTCTTATGAGTCTTGAACTATATGTAGAGACATATGAGGATCAATATTCAAGATACAGCTTATAGAGTATATAGTATAAGGATAAGGTTGGGTACCTTATCCTGGTAACACTATGGATACGACCCACTTTGTATTTGATACAAATGTAATGATCCAATGCATTTGTGTAGGAGACACGTGAGTGGGGATATCCTGCGCAATGAGTTTGCACAAGACCAGACCGCGAAATAATAACCACTAGATGTAACTTCATTGACTAGTTAGGTTTTTATTTCAATAGGATGACTTAGTCAACTTAGTCTTACTTCTAAGTATATTATGAACTCCTGTTTAAGAGAGATTGTTCTTTGATTTGTAGGGGTGAGAATGGTCAGTTCGCCGACTTAATATGCCTACCATTTTGGAGATAAGACCGAATGAATAGTTGGGAACATATTCATACAAGATGCATTTCACTCCTTCCCAACTTTAGGGTAAATAGATGAGTGTTCCCTTAAGTACATTGCTCCTCTGATGAATAACTTGTTTATGATCCAACCATTAAACAGAAACTCCTCTGGGCCAATGAGAGGGTATACTTGTAATATTTCCAAGTGGTGGTGCCCAATCCCACTTCAACAGAGAAATTCTACAAAATTGTCAAAAGGTTTACAAGGTAGGGTTTCTTCCCCTGTATAATTAGTCTTTTTGAGAATTGCATGCTTAATCTATATTACCTTTTATTCCAATACAAAATTGTTTTGATTTTAAATGCCAATATGAAAAAAAAACAAAATGGTTCTATATTTTGGCTTCCGTTGTGCCTTAGAGTTTTCATCCGTTCAATTGGTATCAAAGCCAAATCGTATTATCGATTTAATTGGTTGGTGGGATTTACTGCATTATGAATGTTATGGTTTGCAATTGAATGTTTTCTGCAATATTTGACCTTAGGTTTTCAATTTTGATATGATTAATGTAAAAGCCCCTGTTTTTTTGACATTATTGTTGTAAATCATTCCTCTGTAAGTGGGTCTAGAATTAGGGTTCATGTCGATGAATATCGAGACCAATTTGGCCAAAAATCATAATTTTATCGACATTCTGCATCCCTACATAATCCTGAAGGGAATTAGGGTTAGCAAAGTGGGTTTGGTTTGACTGTTGTTTAGTTGGTGGTATGGTTCGGTTAGGTTGGCTTGGTTCGCCAGTTAGTGATTCGGTTCAAACCGGTTCAGGTTGGTCTGGTTCAGTTCTAAAGCGACAGAAGAAATTTTAAGATAAAATTAGCTAAATTAGTGTAATTTATTGTTTTATTTTATCTTAGGGGCCAAAAATTTCAGGTTCATTTTGCTATTTAAATGCTTTGTGGATGTCATTTAAATGAATTCCACCTTAGGTTAAGCATGTTCATGCATTTTTTGTATATTGTAAGTGTTATAATGTATGGTATGAAATGCATGATTTATAATTTCTAGATTTATTTAATGTATGTGATATGTTAAATATATGAAATTGGAGAAGCATGTTACATGACGTTAATTAGAAAATATAATTAGTTATATTTATTAATGTGTATGAATATGTTTGGTTGATTTTCAAAATATTATATAAGTGTTATATTTAATTGGAAATCAATATGCATTGAGCATGACACATGAAATGCTTGTAATATGGTTTAATTTTTTAATTAGAATATGATTTTAATTAATTAAAACCATAGTGAGCATGTTATAGGACTATTATAGAAGTTAATGATTAGCAACCACTGACCTATAACAAAGAGTTGCATGCAAACATAGGGTCTTAGGAAAAATATATTATTATTTTTAATTTGTTTAAAATTAATTAGACCTAAGATTACATTTCTAATTAGATTAGAATAATTCCTTAGTTTCTTTTTTAAAAAAAATAGTTCTAAAATTGACTAAGTAGGACAAATAGGATTAAGGTTATAAGGGAACTCAACTGATACAATTCTATCTAGACTGGAGGTATTTAAGTTGACGGTTTACATAACACCTCCTAACTGGGAACTGGATCAGAACCTGAGTTGAATTAACTGAGGTCCTATTTGCATGCAATGTCACTAGGTAAATTAAATGGTTTAATACACCTAGAACTTTAGTATAAAGATCTTATTATAAGAGCTATATAGGCATAGACTTAGATATATTCATTAGCCGAAATTTAGCTAAGTATAACAAAATCCTAAAATAATTGGAACATTTTAGTAGGAGAAAAATGGTATAAAAGATATATCATTTTTACGCTCTCACGTCCCAAATAGTTCGCACCTTGAGATCTATACTCGACTTCATGTTACCCTGGGCATAGCCTCCCTTTAGAAAGTGTTCAATATCAAGGTGAATAGGGGAAACGTTCAAAGTAAATGGGAGAAGGTCACGTATCAACGTATCCTACAGTCTCCTTCATTAGGTTGCACCATGAGATTCTTATGATCCGCCTGCGTGTCATCCTAAAGTGACCATCCCTTGGGAGGGCCTGATCATAGGTTTCAGAACAACGTAAACTCTAAAAATGGATAGGATTTCTTAGGTTAATTTTCAACAGTTGTCTTTCCTAACGGTAGCCTGTTGAAGCGTACCTCTGAAATTCGAAAATGAAAGGGTCACACTTACAGGATGAATTAAACGAGTTAATGAATTTTTAACTAAATTAATGGTAGCTAAGAGCTATAGTAATAAGAGTTATTATGGAATTAGTAATTAGCTGAGATATTCTCAATTCAGGGGAAGGATAGTTAATCACCCTTGGGTGGCTGTTGTCCTAAACTTCTGAAGTATCGTTGCAAAATCAAGTCAATAGTTTATTTAGAGTTCAATGATTGCTTGGTTTTACTAAACTAATTGGATGTTTTGTGTGATGTGTTAAGGAAAAGATAACTAAAATAATCGTTTGTTTGTTTGTTTTTTAGCATGTTTTCCTCAATTACCGTTTTACTTAAAAATGAGAAATTAACCTGCAAAAATTATGCGACGTGAAAATCGAACTTGAATATAATTCTTTTTATCAATGATCTGCAGTTTGTCTTAATTGAGGAGTATCGTCAAGTCCCCGCCCAAAATACACCCCTAAATGTTAAGGATGCATATGACCGTTGGACAAAGGCCAATGAAAAGGCCCGAGTCTATATCTTGCTGAGTCTATCTAATGTACTCAACAAGAAGCATGAGGTTATGCTTACTACTCGTGAGATCATGGAGTCCCTCCAAGGTATGCTTGGGCAATCGTTCATTCAGATCTGGCACGGGGCCCTCAAATACATTTATAATACATGTATGAAGGAAGGTCAATTAGTTAGAGAACATGGTCTCGAGTTGATGGTCCAGTTCAACATGGCTGAAATGAACGGGGTTGTCATTGAAGAGCAAAGTCAGGTATCCTTTATTCTAGAATCTCTCTCGAAGAGCTTCTTCAATTCTATAGCAATGCGGTTATGAATAAAATACAGTACACCATAATAAATCTCCTGAATGAGTTGCAGACTTATCGGTCTCTTATGAAAGGTAAGGGACCGGTAGAAGGAGAGACAAATGTTGCCCATTTCAGAAAGTTTCATAAGGGTTCATCCTCAGAAACTAAGTTTGTACCCCCATTTCTGGCCTTAAGAAGGTCCAGAAGAAGAAAGAAGGAAAGGAGAAGGCTCCTTCTGCTGGGAAGAGTAAGGGAAAGGCCAAGGCAACCGAAAAGGTCAAGTGCCTCTACTACAATGTAAAAGGTCAATGGAAGCGAAACTACCCAAAGTACCTTGCTGAGAAAAATAAGGAAAGAGAAGGTAAATGTGATTTACTTGTTTTAGAAGTATGTTTAATGAAAAATGACCACAATGCCTAAATACTTCATTCAGAAGCTACTAATCATGTTTATTTTTCTTTACAGGTGATAACTGGTAGAAATACAAGTTATTTATATCATCTTACTTAGAATATGCGGCAATAGGAAGGAAAAGTTGCGTCAAATGTAGTAAAATTGGCTTAGAAACGCAAATATTGTAAAAGTATCGTAAACGCACCCACGGACCGCATTGCGATGGCAAAAAGGATGTCCAAACCTTTGTTTTGTAGGTAACAGGTATCACCGTGTGTGACGATTGCTCGTGGACAAAAAGCTCAACGCATTCTAGGGGATTTCTAAAATTGTACAGCTTTTCTAATGTACGACCTGACAAATTGAACGTGGAGCAGAGCGGACATTCTCACCAAGCCTCAACAGGAAAAACTAACTTTTTCAGAGCAGGACCACTGACGTAAGAGGTGCTAAAGTCTATAAATGGCAACACTCAGCACAAGGAGAACACACAGAAAAAGAAACGAAAAAAAAGTTTTGTGCAAGGGACATTCTTCCCTTAGGAACTCTCCTGAGAAGGAGGTTCTCCACTTCATTCCTCCATCACGCCGACAAGTAAACAACTTTGCTCGGGATTCGTGCCAAGACATTGACATGCAGCTCTAACTGTTCTTACTTTTTGTTCATCGATTGTTGTTCATTTCATGTCTTTCATTCATATATCTATAACAAACGCTTTATCTTTACCAATTAATATCACTATCATGTTCATCTTCATCTCTCTGTTCACCATAACACATTCATCCTTCATTTTTCTCACCATGATTCACTAAACCTCCAGGGTGTGGGGGAAGGATTGAGCGAGTGAGTCAATCCATGTAGAAGAAGTCAGCTAAGTTTATTTAACGTATGCTCAATGGCATCTCACCTGCGAGAGCAGAAGGGAAGATGTTAATCCACCTCTCGAAAGAAGGTTGATAGAATGCGCTAACTAAAGAAAGAAGTATTTCTAGAGATGGAAACAACCTTGTGTTTGGAAATGTTCGTCTCTGATCATCATAGAGATATGGTGACGCAGGCAATCACCGAGAGGTGTAAGCCAAGGGAAGACGGAACCTTAGTTGCGTCCTCAACAGGATTATCTTTTCCCCCAAACCCGTTCGCACTCTGTGATTTTATCCACAAGACTTGCCATCGTATTCTCTCATGTATACCTTGTACAATTTCAAATTTATTTACTTGTTTGTTCATTTATCATCGCATTTTACTCTTCAGCACCTCACAATCTTAATTTGTTTACGGTCGCATATATCACTTCATTGTCGCACTAGCATCGCAAATCCCTATGTTCGACCTCGGATCATTTTTAGAAACTCGCGATGGAATTATACTTGGTTTCATCGTAGGAAAACTTGTGACGCATAAACTATATGAACACATTAATTGGCATTCTACAGTGAATTTTGTAGCATCGCATATATCATCGGGTAGCGTGATTAAGACATCGCATATCATTTCCGCGGTGCCATTTCGCACAAACAACAACAGGGAACTAGTTCCTTCTAGCAGCTTGTTGAGGGTGAAATGACGCTCAAGATTGGAACTGGAGACGCCATTTCAGCTCATACATAGATTGCACTTAATAAATAGTTATTAATATTTTTATTAATAAGTGTTATTGATGTTTTATTTAATTTTGTCTTATTAACCCTAAAATCTAATAAACTAACATCCTAGGTTGTCTTATGAGTCTTGAACTATATACAGAGACATATAGGGATCAATATACAAGATACAACTTAAATGGGTCTATAGTATAGGGATAAGGTTGGGTACCTTATCCTAGTAACACTATGGAGATGGCCCACTTTGTGTTTGATACAAACGCAGTGATCCAACACATTCGTGTAAGAGCCACGTGAGTAGGGGTATCATGTGCAATGAGTTTGCACAAGATCGGACCGTGAAATAGTAACCACTAAATGTAACTCCGTTGACTAGTTAGGTTTCTATTTCAATAGGATGACCTAGGCAACTTAGTCTTACTTTTAAGTATATTATGAACTTTTATTCACGAGGGATAGTCATTTGATTTGTATGGGTGAGAGTGGCCAGCTCTCTGACTCAATATGACTATCATTTTGGGGATAAGACCGAGTAGATAGCTGAGAACATAATCATACAAGATGGATTTCACTCCTTCCCGACTTCAGGGTAAGTAGATGAGTGTTCCCTTAAGTGGTGCCTCTGGGACTTGAACAGAGGGCCCTATCCTCTCAGTGGTCTGAGAGGGGTTTCTTTTTATTGGTTAGACCATAAACAGGTTGTTCATTAGAGGAGTATTGATACTTAAGGATGTAAAGGTAACCTAAGGGTAAAATGGTAATTTGACTCAGCTGGTATTATGAACACTCGTGAAGGAATAATTTGCTGTTATTGGTCTATATCCGTGGACATAGAAACATATCTGTAGTGAGAAGAGTGCAGTTGTAGGTCTTTAGTGGAATGTACCCACAGTTAACGAATATTGATTAATTTGGTTAATGAGTTTAGTCAATTAATCTCACATCGTTGGAGCTTCTAATCTACAGATCTATTAGGTCCCTTTCCTAGCTTGTAAAAGGGTATTGAGGTAATTTTTCATTAAATTGAATTTGAAATGTTCAAATTTAGAATTGAGAATTTTTTTAATGTATGTTGATACATTTTAATATAAAGTTTAATTTTAAACTTTATTATTAATTTTAGATATGATTCAAAATTAATAAATGAGATAATGAAATATTTGAAAGGAGTTCAAATATTAATTTAATATGAATAAGATTCATATTGAAAAATATAGGTTAAAAATAATGTGCATTGGATGCGCATTAAACTATAAGTTAAATGAGAGAAATGTTTTTTAATATGATTCAAATGGAAAATTAAATTAAGTATGTGATATTTAATTGGATGATTAATTAATTGAAGAATTAATTAATTGTTTAATTTAATTCAATTTTGAATTTAATTAAACTGATTAAATCAAAACTATAGGTTAAAATTAATGTACATTAGATGCACATTAAAACTATAGGTGAGAGAAAATCATTTAAATATGATTTAAATGATCATTTAATTAAATATAATTTAATTAATATATTTTATTTTATTTTTGTTTTATCTAAATTAAACAAAATAACTCCTCGTTTTAGGAAAGTTACAAGAAAACATGGGATCAATCCCATGTTTTTCTCTCCCTCTCTTTTTAACAAAAGGGTTTTGTTTTGTAGAGGGAGAAAAGAAAGGCTCCCAAGCTCTCTAGGTGTGTTTTCTTCTTCCTGAGAAAAGAAAGAAAAATCACTCTGTGATATTCTCAAATCCCAAAAGAGAGAATCTCACAATTCTCCATAACTTTAATTCCTAACAAGAATAAAGGGAGGTTTCCAAGTGGTGGTGCCTAATCCCATTTCAACAGAGAAATTCTACGGAATTGTCAAAAGGCTTGCAAGGTAGGGTTTCTTCCCATGTATAATTAGTCTTTTTAGGAATTGCATGTTTACTCGATATTACTTTTTTCTACAATGTAAAATTGATTTTAAATGCCAATTTGAAAAAAAAAAACAAAATGGTTATATGTTTTGGCTTTCGTCGTATCTTAGGGTTTTCATCCCTAAGTTTACTCAAACCAATGCATAATGACCTACGTTAGCCGCATGGTTGCTTCACCAACAATCCTATATGCGTCCATCCACTCCCCCTATGCGTCCATGTGGTGTGTCTAACACATGGTTCCTTAATTATTCCATCAACTTGTCTTCCAATTTGTCATATAGTTCCCTCTTTGGCTTGTAGCAAGGGTATGCGGCATTCTACACCTTTCCCTCCTAGGTATGCATCCAACAAGGGTTCTTAGGCTTCCTTTGTAACCCTTGAAACCTCTCCATAAGGATTCTCCAAGGTGGAATGACTTGCGAAGACTTACCGAGATGCTTGGAAGCAAGGTTTGAGTTGACCTTGGGAGAGTGAGGAGGAAGGTTTGAGTTGGCTAAGTTAAGATAGGCATGCTTTAGGAGGTGTATGCACACAAAGATACTTAGCATGGAAGTAGATTGCTAGGTGTTGCCAAGAGGGGGCAACAATGCGTTAGACGTAGTCCAATTGAGGAGAGTGCATCACATCTTGAGCTAGATTAGTAGGCCATGTAGAGTAATGAACAAGGGAAGATAAGCAATGGTTGGCCAAGCTAAGTAAAAGTGAGGAAAAGGCATTCATGCGTTGAAGGCATGGACAAGAGAAAGCTCAACACATAAGTAGGAATCAAAGAGTTTGGGCATGGAGAAGGCCATCTTTGGACCATAGGCAAAGTATGAGACAACCACTTGGGAAGAAGTTACACCAAAAAAACCCCAAGGAAGGCCAAATGGATACATATCCTAAGGAAAATAGCCTACATGGATGCAAAGCACAATAAGAAACACAAGAACTATGTTTTGAACTCAAGTAAAGGAACCATGCTTTAAGGAGGAGTTTAAAAACTAAGGAAGGAGGAAAATAGGGGAAGTTGAATGCATGGCAAGGGCTACCATGCGTCCAAAGAAGTCCTAGGAATGGTAAAATTGATGCACCATGCGTTGAGTAAAGGATACTTAAGAAGTAAGGCCAAGTAGAACATGCAAGACACTCCAAACAAGCTCCATGTGTTGGAAGTTAGGTAATAACTATGCGTGGATGGATACCATGCATTGAAGGACCAAGGAAATAATTTATGAAGAAAGGGAAGCTCATTTTGATGAGCTGGTATGGAGACAAGGCCTGCATTGAAGAGCTTGAAACCTAGTGATGCATTGGTAGCAAAGGAACGTCCATGCTTTGAAGCAAGCCCATATGCATTGGAAGTAAAGTTCTAGGCAGCGAAAGACACCTATATGGCTAAAGCATGAGGTGGCTTCATGAGACTTAGCTAAATTTGAGAAAAAGTCCAGCCAGGGAGGTTACATGGCAAAGTATGAAGGTTAGGAATTCATGCAGAGTTTTCTATATATGTGGACTGATAAGAATTGATCGGTTTGGCCCTTTTTACTGAGCAAAATTAAAAGATTCCACGGCCATTTGAAATCTGAATGAAAAAGGATGAAGATCTAAGGCAGCTAAAAAGAAACTTTCACGAAATGATGCTGAAAATCAAAGAAGATTCAAGGTAGTGCAGATTCTAAGTTCAATCGGGCAGTCCATGATTTTTGATGAATTCTGGGAGATTTAGAAAGAGTTAAGAGCTCAAATTTTGAGGTAAGATATTTACAAGAATATTTAAGAATTTTATAGAAGGAAGTTTTGAATTTTAATGAATATATTTCGAGTTATATGTTTTAAAAAGTTGAACCTAAAATTTATGTAATGAAGAAGTAAGCAACTAACTTAGGGTTGAAAGAAGCAAGCGGTGTGAGCATTTTGCTTGTGCTAAGAAGAATATTTTCAACTATGTTGAAGTTATTTGAGTTTAGAATATAAAAAGGCTTCCATGATAAGATTTGACCAGAAAGATGACCAAAAGTGAAGGGAACCCGATGAAGGTCAGAATTCAAAGCCTCCGGAGCAGACTAAGGTATTTAGAGCATTTTGAACACTAAAGGAGGATTTAGAGGCTCAAATTTAAAGGTAAGCTTCTTTAGGCAATTGAACAAATTTCATGAAGGAAGTTTTGTCTAGTTCGAGTTTTAAATGATGCTATATGTGTTGGAAAATGAAGGGAAGTAGAAAGGATTGGCGTTGAGGCAGTAGTGGTTGCAAGATTGAACATCAAATCCTAGCATACGTCCAAGAATGGACCATGCGGCCAACTATGTCACAAAATGAAGGAAGTGTGCGTTGGCCTAAGGATACTCAAGGCTTAAAAGGCTAGGAAATGAGCTAACTAAGTGAGAGTGGCTTCTAACTCTTGAAGTATTTCAAAATAATGCTGTTACTAGTTTTCAAGTCATACCATATTTGAAAATGACTAAGTATAGTATGTTGATAAATGTTTCAAAAGCATGCTTTAGATGAATTAGTATTCAAATATATTTAAGTTTTCTTAAAGGCTGGAGTTGAACACATAAGAGTTTTATGAAGAATAAACTCATGGAAAATCTTATGAGCCCAACGCATGTATTGTTAAGTTTTAAAGATGTTTTACTTTTAAGAGATGTCATGCATGAGCTTTAGTTTATGATGAATTTTCTAAGTAAACATGATTTCTTCAAACTTTATTTGAACGCATGATAAGTCACTTATGGACGCATGGCTTAAGATTTTCTAACTCTAGTTCATGAAGCATGTCTCGTTCAACATTCCTTTATTTCATGCTAGTTATTACAGTAAATGATTTTAAGACTTGTTTTAGTAGAATGCTTGATGTTTTAAATTGAATAATCTTCCTAGAAATTTAACTAGTATGATGTGATGAGGAAGCAGATACTGAAGGATTATGAGAAGGTATCTAGCTTATGATGAGAAAACCGATAGCGAAGGACTATGAGAAGTTATCTGGCTCCTTGGTACCTAAGGTATGATGGTACCCAAAATATTATCTTGTGCATGTAGGTACAGTTTGACATTGGTTGTGTCGAGATTACTCCACACCAACTAAGAATTTTGACAATGAGTGATTGAGTAAAAGGGACTCTCCTTAACTAGATTATGAGATGATGAACTCTATTTGAGATTTTCAAGATTTTATGCATTATGATGATTTACATGTTTTATGGCATAAGTTTTTTTTTAAAAAAAAAATACCCCAAAGATTGATATGATTTTCAAAAGGAAAGATATGCTTTGAACTATTTGAGTTATTTGAGTCATTTGAATATGAATTTCGATAGTTGTTTGAAAACATAGATTTCTATGATAAAAGCATATGTTTTTAAGTATGTCACTCGTTGGGCTTCCCAGCTCATGTTTTCCAATGTTTGTTTTCCCCTCAAGTAGTAGAAGAGTTCTAGGATTTCAGGGTTGCGAGTTGCTTGACAAAGATGGTTCAGTCTACCACCTACGTAAAAGAGTTTAATAGTCAGGTGTAAATCTGGTAGTGGTCGATAATTAGTTAGGCTCTACAGAATTAAAGTCAGGATTGATCTGTAATAAATTATTTCTAAGTGATGATGTGGAAATTATCGGGTATGGGATACTGAATGGTAAACCATGGGTATGGGATGCCCTAGTTTATTGTATTTCTCTGTAAAACTCAGAAACTCAGTTTTATATATTCGGATATATAAGTTACCACTGGAGTTTTAGTCCAAGTGGGAGTTTATTGGGTTTTTGTCCTAAAACTCGTGGTTTGTAAACAATAAAACTTATTCTGAAAATTCAATAAGTTGTTATTGAATATATATATTGCTCATTTCGTTTTAGAAATCCAATAAACTAAAAGACCTATGACTATTGAGTACTTGAACTTATGTGGAGACATAAAAGTGGATCAGGTTCAAGTATATAGTCAAAATAATCTATAGTATATGAACAAGATTGGGTGCCTTATTCTGATAACACTATCGGATGCGGCCCACTCTGTATTTGTTACAAGGAGTTGTAAAGTACTACATACGATATGATCCTAATTCATACATGTTATGTCATGAAGAGTGGGGTCGTCTTGTGCAATACGTTTGTACAAGAGCGGACCACGAAATCAATCATTCTTATTTTATAACGTTGTTTACTGTTTATGACTTACTATTTCAAAGTGATGACCTAGGTAACTTGACCTTAATCTTGAGCTAACTATGAACTCCTGTTAATTCGGGATTATCCTTAGATTTGTAGTGAGAGTTGGCTCAACAGCGCCAACTCAATAAACCTCCATGTCAAAGGTAAAACCATGTAGTTAGCTGGGGACATAGGGTGCAAGATGGAATTCACTCCTACCCACTTTCAGGGATAGTAGAGAGGTTGCTCCCTTAAGTGTTGACTCTGGGTCTTGAACAAGGGGTCCCACCCTCTCATTGGCCTGAGAAGGATTCGGTTTGTTGATTGGATCACAAATCAATTGTTCATTAGAGGATCAATGGGACTTAAGGAACAAGAGGTAATCTCGAGGGTAAAACAAACATTTAACCCAGCCGTTATTACGAATAACCTGTGAAGGGTTAACTTACTAATCATGGTTATATCAAGTGGACATAATATATCTACAGTGAGGGGAGTGCAACTTTAGGCTTTAATGGAGTGACCCATTAGTTAACGAATAAGGGTTAATTTGGTGCAAAGAGTTTAGCCAATTAATCTTGGATCGTTGGAGCCCATGGTTTGTAGGTCCGCGAGATCCCTCTACTAGCTCATAAATGGATTAGCTTTAGAGTAGCGTGATAAGTTAATTTGAAACGTTCAAATTAGAGTTAAATAGAATTGGAGAATTAATTAATATTTAAATATTAAATTCATGAAGGTGAAATTTGCATAAAATTAATTTAATATTTGATATTAAATTAATTAGAATTAATTAAATTATTTATTTATTTATTTATTATTAATCAGAAAATTAATTAATAATATTTTCAATTTTTGAAATCAAATTGGTTTTAGAAATCAATTTGAAATTATAAGTTTTAAAAACACAAATTTTGGGAAATGTTAGTTCCCTCCACTCACCTAACCAAGAAGCTCACTCAAAACCCACTTGCTCTAGCTTCAATAATCCAAGCATGAGTTGCATCTCATGCAACCATCTTCTTTACATGAATGTCCTGCAATAAATAGAGAAGATGGAAGTGGAATTGAAGCATGCATCATTTGAGTTTTTGCTAAAAAATTCGAGTTGAAGAAAGGTGTTCTTCAAGTAGATGATGCAGTGAGTTCTTCTCCAAGTTTCCTTCATTCAAGCTTATCTTGAGTCCTACAACTCAATCTAAAGCTCCAAGAGAATAGTGGGGAAGATCTTAAGGTGGTTCACAACAAGATTTGAAGAAGTTTTGCAGCTGAAAATCGAGATTCTAAAGGCTCTACAAAGGTATTGTTTGAAACCCTCTTATTATTGTATGAGCATGCTTTAGTTATAGCCAAAATTAATGAATTAGAATGCTTATTGATCCTTGTTGCTTCCGTTGTATGCTGATATACTCCTACAGAAATAATATAATGCGATGATAAGTTATGTTGAGTTCTTTAACAATTATGATGTTTTACAGATTCAGTTGGCAGAAGATGTCATAAGAGGGTTGGAATATGTTGTCTTCATATCTCCTCTCTAGTTAAATAAGAAATCTGGGAGGGGGTATGACAACCTTGGTATATATTTTTTTGAAGGGTTTGTCTTATGCTTCTCTCTTGCTTCACATCAAACCAAAATGGAATCCTCAAGGTCCCTTACGCGCCCAAACCTTAGCCTCATGCATCTGACTTTCCTTTTTGTTTCCTTTTTCCTTGGTTTCTATCTTCTTCTCAAAGCATAACTTCCTTTCACACTCAAAGGCATATCCATGTGTCCTTCTTGCCTTACTTTCGTCCAAGCATGTGCCCATCTATGCACCCATATGGCCTTTTATGCATCCAACACTACGTCGATGCATCCAACACTACATCCTTTAGAGTTTCCTTCTCATGTAGCGTCCTAAGTAGTCTCACGCTTAACCAACTTCTCTTCCTTGAATTCCCTATGCGCCCACCAATCTTCCCTTATGGGTTTAAGCCTAACTTCCTCCCTTGGTGGTGCATAGTTCAACGCATGGTCTTCCAATACTAAACTAATTCTTTCCTCACGTTTCCATTTAATCCTAAATATCTCCTAATAATACCTCACATGCGTCCAAAACCCCTTGGTATGTGCCCATCATGTCCAATCCTACCCTAGTATGTGTCTAAGCCTTCTTCTCCCAAAATATGTTCCACTTGAAATGTCTTATCAAAGGTTAAGCCCCTACTCCTCATATCCTTGATACTTTAGTTCATTTTTCACTTCCCTAAACCAACTTGGAGTTCTTCCAAGTTCACAACACTACCATGTTCACAGCTTTTGCCCCCACCTACTTCTATGCCATTCACATACTTCCATGCCACTCACCTACTTGCATGAAGTTTGAGCTATCTTCCTCATGCATAAGTCTTCCTTGCATGAAATTCTATCTGTCCACCTCCTACTAATTCAAGCTCAACCTCTTCTCGGTATAGCCATTTGTCTAGGTGAATCCATCAGCCTTATGTAACGCAAGCCTCAACAACGCATAAACACTTGGCCCATCGTCTAGTTCATCGTGTAACTCTTGCACTCATCACATAGCTCCATCGTCTAGCTAAATCTCTCGTTGTCGCTTATCATCCAGCCCTCTCGTTGTCATTCATCATCCAGCCCTCTCGTTGTCGCTCATCGCCTAACACCTGTGCCCATCGCATAACTCGTATGCCCTATCGCATAGCTCCATTGTTTAGTGATCTCTCGCTGTCGTTTATCATCTAGCGCATAGCTTTCATTGTCGCTCATCGTGTAGCACTCGCTCACGCATCCTCTCATCATCCTAACGCATGAGTAACCTTTGAGAAATGCCTCTTGCCAATGCTTCGGCTAACATTCGTCCCTTGTCATGCCAACGATTGGGCAAACTTCATAAACTCAACGCATGGTTGTCCTTGGCTTCAAGGCTTAATTTATTTTAAACCCTACAAACTTAGCCTCCTTAGAGCCTCATGCATTAATGTTTCCTAACACCAAACACATGGTTTCTTTTTTACTTCACACTTAGCTAAATTTCACTAGTTAAGGCTCAACTAAAAGCTACTCAAAGAAAATCTATTCCAATACTTAGAATTTTCCTTTCTTTAACATGAGATTTAACTTATACTTAGTTAATTCCCTTAATTACATGCTTAAGTAGGAAAATTGAAATCTGGGTTTCACAACAACTAACGAATGGTGTTGAGGTTCTTATGGCATTAAAATCCTTGTTCTTTATAGAAGGGGTTGCTCCTATGTTGAACATCAAAGCTTCTTTATTCTTGAGAGAGAGGTTTAAGGCCCTCCAAAATTCCTAGCATCCAGTACAGACTGTTCTCAAGTGTTCCTTCCAGGACCACTGTCGTGGCCTTCATTTCCTTAACAAAACAGGACAAAGCAGCAATCTCAACAACTACAAAATTTTCTTTGGTGAGCTGAGAAACACTTATCAAGTTCTTTTTTATGCCAGGAACATAAAGCACATTCTTTAGAGTTATAGTACCTTGTTTGGACGTAGGAGAAACATTTTCTATATAAGTAACAAATAATTTAGAACCATTTCCAACAATAACTTTCTTTATACCTCTGTATTCACCTTGAATGTTGAGGTTGTTTAGGTCAAAAGTGATGTGGTTGGTGGCTCCACTATCCAAATACCAAGCTGAATCTTAGAGAATTTTAGGATAGGTAAGAAAAGAAGCAGGTTTAGAAGATACAGAGGTATCATTATTATATTGTTCAAGGTATTTCTTTTAACAAATTGTTTGTCTCTTTTATCATAGCGATGATAGAAAATAATAGTTGTGTGACCAAGCTTCCCACATATCTGACATGTGGGGCGATTGTTTGAAGGGTAAGAATTGTACCTTCTGCGTCCTCTATTCCTTTTTCCTCGATTTGGTTGATTTGGTGGTGGTCAATTGAGTTGACTCGATGAAGATTTCTTGGGCTTGTTTTTCTCAGCTTGCACAAGATTAACTGAAACAGACTCCTTACAAGTTTGAAGATGTCCATAACACCATTCAAAGGACAATAATCCGTATTGTATTTTGCTCCAAGGCAAATCTTGGCTTCTTATTACACAGAAAATTGGAGTATATTCGTTATCAAGTCCAGCAACAATAAGAAATAAAACTTCTCATATCCATATAATAGTTGAAGATTATCAAAATATGTTTTCCTAGTAGAGAGGTAGTCACTCGTGTTTCTTGCAACATCTGATGATTGTGATCTTCCTGAGATCTGGATTGGACTCCGAAGTAGTCCTAAATTGATTCCCATAGTTTCTTAGTTTCATCATGTCCCATAACTTGTGCAGCAACCTCGGCGTCATTGAATTCTAGAGTCATCCAACCAATAATTGGTCTGCAACAAGCCAGATGTCATACTCCGGATTTGGAAGCATGGCTCTTTTGGTTCATCATCACATGGTGGAATGATAATAGTACGGGAGCATGGGTCATTCCAGTCAGATGTCCTTCAAGTTTATAACTTTTCAATATGGAAAGCACAATATTTTGCCAAAGTAGAAAGTTACCTCTCTCTAATTTGATCGAGGTGACTTGATTTAGCAAGTTCGTGAAGCTGGGGTTTCCGACCGAGCAGGTACCTCGGACTTGGTACTGAATGTTTTTATTAGCGACATTCTTGTTTGGTTTAGCCTTCTTGGATGTCATTGGGGAGTTGGGTTTATCTCTTAGTGAATTAGGAGAATGATCGAAATCGATGTAAGTCATGAGTAACTCTGATACCAAGTTTAATTCTAGAGAGTTTCTTTAAAGTGAGAAAGCTGATTTTTTAAGATAAAAGATCTTGCTTTATGCATTGGTTGTCCCTCCTTTTTATAGAGAGGAGGGGAGAATATTACAACCTAAAGTTAAGCTCAAAGTCTCTTCCACGTTTACACAAAAACAGGAGAGTTGGTGAAAGAGTAAGAATAAAGAAATAAACCTCAACTTAAGTATTGTACTTGATAAAATAAGTCAAACCTAAAGCAAATGAAGTTAAGATAGAACTGAAGGCATCAACTAAAGTAAATAAAGTTGACAAGTAAGGAAGAAAGTTGACTTGACAATAAGACTAAACATATTTATGCTTTAACAGTTGTGCTTCAGTTATGGACCGCCACGACTCTATAAAGCCCAAGCTGGCTGAAAATTCTTGGAATTGCATACTTCTTTGGCTCTTTTTTTTAACCATAACCTCTTTTTAGCTATCCATGAGCTTAGCCACAACCTTGTCTTCTCAAATCCTTCATACAACCATTGGCTTGGGATATTTGCCAATCTTCTCATTGGTGTTTCCATGTCAGTCACATTCCAAAAGTATCATCTCGAACACCGTCGTTTCCAAGGCGTCGATGCTATTGATATGGATGTTCCGATCAAACCAAAGCCAATGTAGTCACAAATTTGTTCTCAAAAGTCATATGGGTCATTTTCCAACTCTTCTTCTATGCTTTCCAGCCTTTGTTTCTCAAACCAAAGCCTCCAGGCTACTGGGAGTTCATAAACTTCACCATCCAAATAGCTCTTGATGTGGCAATAGTTTTCCTTTGGTATCTGATCCTTTCCACATTTGTTGGAGGAGGTATGCATCCAATGGCTGGTCACTTCATTTCAGAACATTATGTATTTGAACTCGAACAGGAGACGCATTCATACTACGCCCGCTCAATCTTCTTACATGGAGCGTTGGTTACCACAATGAGCACCATGATTTCCCAAGAATTCCTGGAAACAAGCTTTACAAGGTAAAGGAAATTGCACCAGAGTATTATAATGGTTTCGAATCGTACAAGTTATGGAGCCAAGTCATTTATATGCATATTATGGATAGTACAATTGGCCCTTTTAGTCGTATGAAGAGAAAAGCAAAGAAAGCTGAATAGTTGTTATTTTTCCTTCACGGGTAATTACTCACTAGATTGGTGATTGCAATTTTCCAATGCTCGTGTTTGTATATTGAAACAACTTTGGTTGATGTGGGTATTGGATCTTTTGTACATGTTGCTCTAGTGTCGTGGTTGTCACGTAAGTCTTACACACTAAAGGGTCCCCAGTTCAATCCTGCGCAGCAACAATTTTAATGTTATCTTTAACGGAAGGATCAAATTCGGATGAAAAAATTAAGAAACTAATTTTAAACTTATGGGTAGCGTTATTCTGTGTATTAAGTTGCTGTGGTGTAGTGGTTATCACGTTAGTCTTACACACTAAAGGTCCCCATTCCCCGACGTGTGGCTGAGGACATTCTTAAAATGGCCATTTATGTAACGTAACTTGAATGTGTAGCTATTTCACAAATGACATTCCAAAAAGATGGCTATTTGAAACAATTTTCCTATTTTTTAAAGGGTCCCCATTCCCCGACGTGTGGCTGAGGACATTCTTAAAATGGCCATTTATGTAACGTAACTTGAATGTGTAGCTATTTCACAAATGACATTCCAAAAAGATGGCTATTTGAAACAATTTTCCTAAAATATATATAGTCATTATATATTTATATATATACCTCATAATGAGGTATATCGAGATTGAACAATTCCATGTCGATCATGAGTAAGGACATCCTAAAACCACTTGTGTTGCAAAAGGTGTTGTGACCAAGTCACTAAAGATTGCCAAAACTGCTAGATGACAAATCTAAATTTCTTATCTTCGGTATAGAACATTACGAGCAAAATTATAAAGTTATTTCAAATATATAAAATACTTGTTTTTATAGTTCAAATAACTCTATGAATTACTATGACTTCATTTGGTAACTATTTAATTTTTTATTTTTGTTTTTAATTTTTTAAAATTAAATTTATAAACACTCTTTCCACCACTAAATTTCTTATTTTTTTATCTACTTTTCACACCCATATTTTAAAAAACCAAGCCAAATTTTGAAAATTAAAAAATGTCATTTTTAAAAATTTGTTTTTGTTTTTAGAATTTGACTAAGAATCCATTTCTTATACTTAGGAAAGATGCAAATTATTGTAAAACTGAAGGAATATACTTAATTTTCAAAAATAAAAATCTTGTTTGATAACCATTTTGTTTTTTTAAAATTAAGTCTATAGACACTACTTCCACCTTCAAATTTCTTCCTTTGTTATCTATTTTTCACCAATAATTTAAAAAACCAAGCTAAATTTTAAAAACTAAAAAAAAAAAAAAAAAGTAACTTTCAAAAAATTGTTTTTGAAATTTGATTAAGAATTCATCTATTGTACTTGAAAAATATGCAAATTATTATAAGAAATATAGATGAAATAGACTTGATTTGCAAAAATAAAAACAAAAAATCAAATAGTTACTAAACGAAGTCAAAATGATTATAAAATGAGACCTAAATTTTCTATTAATAGTTAGAATACTAAGGCGATCCTTTAAAAGTCCCCCTACATTACACATATTTCATTATTTTTTGAAGCATCTGACATCTTTTTTTTTTCCCTCCTAACATCAACAATTAAGTCCCAGATGTAAAACAAATGCCAGAATGAAGTTGTAGCCAGAAGTCCTTTTTCTTTGTTCTTCGAGTCCAATAGGAGAAGAGGATTCGACCACATACCTCCGTATGCCAGGACTCGAAGAGGATTCGAACCACATACCTCCGTATGCCATTTGAACCACAGAGCTGTAGCTAGAAATTGATCAACAAAGGAAAATCAAACTAACAAAACTTCCGTATCGTATAATCCATGAAGGGAAGCTGACTTTGAATTGTACTCGGTAACAAAACCATTGTCATTGGCACAATATTTTTTCCTCCCAGTCCCACAAAAAACTCAATGCGTTCTTCACCCTTCTCATTAACGAAGTAAATATTTTAGCCCATGCCATTGATGAAGCAACAAAATCTGAAGTACCAGAGGCCATGGTTATAAACAGATCTTGGCAGCTGTATTGTATCATCTCTTCACGGTCTACTTTTGACGCCGAAGATGTTCCCGCATATGCGTGTGTATGTCTGCCTTCACTACCAGTCGCATGTTTTTCAAATCCTCCCATAGCAACCCATTCCATTCCCGTGCATAGTCGCACGCAGCCTCAAAAACTTCCTGGAATGCCAAAGAAATTTCTTCTTAAGTCGTTTTTTAGGGGAATGTAAGAGTAATATTCGAAGTTAAGAAGCAACATTTGAAATTCATACCCTGGAAGGAAATTCGTCGTAAAAATGTGCGGGAGTAATATCAACCCTATTAAGATCTGATTCCCATAACCTAATCTGTCATGGAATAAAGAGCAACGGAAATGATCAGGAACAGGACAAAGATTTGATAAAATTGTACGATGAGAACATATATGGACATTTTTTATTTCCATGACAAGCACGGGTTGATTTGTAGATAAGAAACCATTGGCTTGACAAACATCAAGGAATTTACTAAAGCAAACCTAACCTGATCTGTGACATTTTCAGGGACTGATGGTATTCTCTCTGCAACACGAGGATGTGCATTCTGCTGTAGAAAAGTAACTATCTGCAAGAAAATAGTCAGATATCAAGCAATTTGAAATGAGAAAACCAGCATAGAAAAGTGTAGTAATGCATTCAATGTAATTGAATGCCTGTGTATTGATGAGTACACAACTGTTTTAATTTAATATTAAATTTATTTGTGAGGTGGCTTAGTATCTCTTGCTCATGCATCCATACACCGTCAACAACTTAATATCCACATCATTCTCAGATAGTCAACTAACAGTCCAAGGAACATTTAGAACCATTTATCAAATCGGAGACACTAAAATGTTCATTTTAGAACTTCAGAGACTAAACAAACACTACACTCAGTCTTTCAATGTTTCAGAGACCAAAGGATTATTTTGCTCATATTTTTTTAGTTAAAAAATATTCGAAGTTTGCATTAAGTTTATGAGAGAATTTAGATTGATGCACATAAGGAAAATAGAAATATTGTTTCTTGTGCATTAGGAGCCAATGCTAGTTGAAGTTCCTTCGTGGCTGGCCGATAACAACGGGTTTGGCACTTGATCCCTACTAACTAGGAATAACCCCCTTGGTGGTCCAAGCCTCAATATTTTTCATGCTAATTGTACGCAATAATATTTAGAATTGGAGAGAATTCTCCAAGTATTTCATTTCCACCACTAGCAAGAATTAACAGTTCTACGAACCCAAAATGTTCTGAATTAAATGAAGCCCAAAGAAGAACTGGTCTACTGCATTCCATTGGCAATTTGAACATAATATAATGGTATCTAATCCCATGCTTCATAAGACTAAGAGTAACATGTGTCAGGGTGAACAAGTAGAAAACTTGCCTGCTCTGCCGTAATCCCATTCTTAAAAGCATTATACAAGCTTTCTTTCGTTATTGCTCCAACTATAAGATTTGGAAGTTGATACTCGATCCTGCAGAAGGACAACTTCGTCTTATTTTACAATTCTTGAACCAAGTAGAAAGTTGATATATGTGATTAGATTGCTGCATTACAGAAAAGGTAATAACTGTGTTCCTCACGCAGTAGGTAAAATGTAGAATGTTGAACTTGAATCATATCCCTATTTAATCAACTATTCCAAGTGCTTCTGGTGAGAATACAATTAAAAAACGGACCTTCTAATAATGAAATGAATCTGTAGTAAGAATTTGACACAAAAGTGAGAGAATTATATGTAGATAAAAAAGGCAGCAGCATTTCTAATTTACACAGGTATAACACTATAACCATTGAATTATCATTAACAAATTATGTAACAGTATTCCAATGATTAATTGGCCCTATTGACCTTACAGAATCCATCACTAGTTGCTTGCACTCGCAAGAAGCAACGTGTTAGGATACTTCCTAACAGGAATCTCAATTTGGAATATATTGAAATATAAAGGAAATGCTACAAGATACCATGTTCAAGGTACTTGGGAACCAACCTCTTGAGCATACTACTAAATCAAGCCCTAAACCATTCAACTATTACCTACCTTCTTTCACTCCCCATCCTTCTATTTATAACCATATTCAGTCACTAACTTCCTATCTAATTACCATTATACCCCTTACTAATACTATACTGATATCCTATCTAAGTACCTCACACAGGGCTAATGACTAAGTTATCCCACTGCTTGCCCCTCTTTCTTTCTCATAACATATGTGAAGTTTCAAGAGGGATCTATCAGGGGTGAGAATTCAAATATAATAAAAGAAGAAGAAAAGGTACGCTGAAAATATTAACTGTATCCAGTAGCCAGTCAATCCTGTAAAGTTATTTTCGAACCAGCTTATATATCCTTCAGTATTTGTGCCAGCTTGTATATCCTCGTCTATTCTCACAGAACAACTACCTAACCCTATGGTCCCTACTACATTAGGTTATCAAAGTAACTCATTAGATGCAAATCGTGTGTAAGTGGCCTATATAAATTTTCCTTATAAAGCATGTCTCATTTACATGGAACCTTAGTGACCTAGTAGGTCAACCCGTTATGGTTAAAACTAACTTGATCATCGTTTATATAATGTAATATAACATTAATTGATGACATGTACCTCGAAAAGAGACGTAATATTTCACAATGTAGTTTGGAAGAAGAATAAGCATACATCCTGAAATTTGTCTCCACGACAACAAATCCCTGGGCATACAACGAGAAGAAAATTAGGAAGAACAAACAATTTCATAGAGCCTTGGGGCAAGGAGTAGAGTCGTGAAATCTGAGGAGTTGTGAAGTTGTGGGGCCACAGTGTAAGGAGTTATATATATATATATAACAGCATAAGGAGTTAATAAAGTATGAAATTGATCTTTTTAGTCTTCGTACCCACAAACTCTTTAAATCAAACACCCACCCAACTCCAACTTCTTGAGTCAAATACCCCTAAAAAGCTTAGTAACTGTAAAGAAAATGAAACTTAAGAGAAATATATCAAATTTAGATAATTCACATTCAGAAATACTCACCTGTTTCCTTGAAGAAGAATCTGCCAAACTCATTGAAAGATTTGTGGCTAATTTAGTAGGTATGAACCAACTGTCTTTTCTACCCTGGACAAATTAACAGCAAATGGCACAACAGAAAAAGAAAAAGACGAGGTTAAAATAAAGTAAAAATTTGAGTAAAGGTCATGTTCAACTTAAAAAGCAGAAGAGGCTAGCCAAAAACCTGCTGAAGCTTAACTAGTCCCAGATCAGCAAGGTCCTTGATAGCATACCTCTGTTCATCTGTCAGTGTATCAATATCATAAGCCTACAAAACAAAGAAGACACAAGTTGGTAATTGGACAAGTAAATAGTATACAGATTAGTTTTACAAAATTTAGTAATATGGATTATTAGTATTTATTAAAGTTATCAGAGGATCAGTGTGCAGCTGTTATTGATTAAGAGACGGAAGAGAGGAATGAAGAAGGTTTTGAAGTTAGATTGTTGAGGTAATATGGCTCTCTCAAAATCAGAGTATAAAAGGTCCACAATGGAATATCCAAAACTTGCCAGTGGGGGAAGGGAGAATCACATTTAGGGTATGTGCCTAAAGGTTGAATGGATTGTAGCATACTAGTTTGTTTGTTTGTTTTTTCTCACTGAAGTTTCAAAGGGGAGAATTTGTAAACAGGTTAATACCCACTTAGACCTATGGGAACAGAAGCAAAATCAGTTCCAGAGGTTTCACCTCGGCTATCTTTCGGCTTAAGAAGGCAGCAGTGAGAATGAAAGAAGAAATGTGTAAGTGCCTTTTTGTCTGATGGGGAAAGACCCACTTTAGTGCAATTTACAAAAGTATGCCTATTTATTTGATGTATCTATTGAAAATCCAAGTGGCTAAGCTTTTGGAGAGTATGCTGAGAAACCTCGTATGGGCCAGAGAGGGTATTGACAATGCCAGCCATCTAGCTGATTGGAGGAGGGTGTCTAACTACCAAAAGAGCGTGGATTTGGATAAGGCAATCTGAAGGAGAGAAATTTAGCACTTGCGTCTAAATAGCACTGATAGAGACAATTGATTTACATCTACTTGTTCCCCATAGGAAAATGAGAAGCAGCAAACCTTGGAAGTTTGTGGTATGGTGCAAAAAGAATTAGGAGTTTCTCCTTCATAAAAGTTCGTAGGCTTCCAATATTCCTCTGAAGCTAGTTTTCTACAGAATTCAATTGCCCAGTTCTAAAAATGAAGAGTTAGCTGATTGCCGAAATCAGAGAAACTAAAAGATTGAAATAAAACCATAGTCCAAAGTGGCAACCTGACAGATTGAGATGGAAATTGGACAAACTCTAGACTTCAAATGATAACCGTTCTTATCTAATAGAGTAGCAACTTGTTTAAGGATACCTGAAGTAGAGGCATGGAAACCCAAAGAAAATTATACTTCTCATTTTGCATCTTGTTATGAGGAGGATCAATATAGGCCAAACTTACTCAACGGAAACCCCATATGATCTGTCTCTCCTTGTGCCACATGCACAGGAAATATGGAAACTTGACCACAATGCAGCAAGTGTTGATGAAAGAAACTCTAGACATCTTCGGGACAAGTTTAGAGGGAAAGATGATTTTGTAAGACGATCAAACTCAATGCATTTAATATTCTTGTATGACAATGTCAATTGGAGGAATCTGTTGTAATCCCAGTTGTTCTTTATTGGGTTGATGCCAACTTGTATTTTATTCTCCCCAATTATTCACTCTTATGATAGAGGGAAACAGAACTAAAGCCCGTTGTTTATTTTCTAGATCACACAAACTCTGTCACCAGAAGAGTGACAGACATTATATGATTATATAAACGAAAAAGAATATGGATAAAATTCCAACCAAATTCAACCTGACCATAAACAAGCTAAGGTAAATTAGGGATTAGTGCAAAGTATAACAAACTAAACATAATTAATCTGTGTTAAGAAAAATATTTACTCCTGAACCAACTCAAAGTAGTTTGGTATTAAAATGATATGAAGCAACAAGACTTTTAAAAGAGAGTTCTACGATGAGATAAAAGAAGAACACGACAATAAAAGATAAAGATGTAAAAGATAATCAAGGAATTTAAACCTCTCCTGTCACGTGAAAACTGAGCTCTAGAAGAAAAGAAATCAAATCTGCAGGATCCACACCTCGTTCCTGCACCATATTGATTAAGCATGCATTTAGAATAGAGGACTGTGAGTTGTCACTTATTATAAGAAAATAAATAATAAAATTACACAGTCCAATGAGTCTAAGGAGAATGGTCTAAAATTAACAATAGTTGCTTTTCGTTAGGAGTAACAGCAGTCCATCATTCAGATTCGAATTGAAAATTAAAGACAGAAATAGAATAGATATAGCTTTTCCTAAGAGGAATGCAATAGGATATGACAATAAAAATGGAAAACACAAACCTCAGCGTTAGATATATATTCTCTGATGATATACCAAAGTTGTGCATTTGTTTCCATCAACTGAAGTTTACATTTATCACAAGAATCCCTGGTGAGACAGATGAGACAGATTAATGGGGATTTCAAGAGGTCTATGGTTCATGTGATTCATACCAAGAACTGGAAACCACTCTCAGTTAATCGTGGAGCTTCTTTATCCCTGGATACCACATGTAACATTTTATCAGATATAAGAAGTGAGCACTATATATAAACGAGTGTACATTGAACAAGATTTTAACCTCTGACTTAAAAGGCCTTTCTGGAAAACTTTCATCACAGAAGAACTAATATTTGATGGCTTCTCTGCTTGGCCGGAGTTTATCAATTGCAGCAAGAAGCACTGAACTGACACAATAACAGGTCAGAAGAATATCAATCAAAACTTGTAGAGTAGGCAACTTAGAAGACTGGTTGCCTAGGATCGAGTCCAAAAGGATGGAATCAATACTAGCCGAAGAATAAACTAGAAAGGATGCAATCAAAAAACAGATGATTAAAATTATTTTGTTAACTGTCCAACCTCCCACTGATCCAGAGCATAAGCCTTAAGTTCTTCTAAACTTGGAAGCCTCACGGTTATATTAGCAGGCATTGGTTCTCTGGCTAGAACTTCACTGCAAGATCGTAAATTCATTCTCATTTTTTAAACCAAGAGTAAAACACTTTTAAATGTTAAAATCAAGGAGTCTAAACTCCAGGATCGGCTTCTTCGTATAGAAGATGAGTAATCATATACTTGAATTTAATGAATGCAAATAAGGGAGCAAGTAAAAAGAAAATATGCAGATATTAAGAAAGATCCATGCATCAGAATGTTTGTGCTGAACTGAAAAGAAAGGAAATGAGACAAATAACGTATCCCTCCTTGCATATCTGGTTTAGAGATGCATTCATTAAGCCAAGTGAGAGAAAACTTACCCATGTATTAAAAGCTTTTGGAGGTTTGCTTGGAACATTGGATTTAGCCTGTAGGTTGTTTCTCTTTTCCTATCAATAAAATAAGGATTCATAGAAAAGATTACAATATAGGATTGGGTTGAGGACTACAAACCATGCAAAACTGCTGATAGAATTATAAACAATTTTAGTGAGATCAAAACAGAAATAATGCAAAAGCATTTACATATTGCACCACGAGTTCATAATTAAAGTTCTCCTTGCAGGAACCTCTCAGTTCTGATAATATCATGATATGAACATGCAGGCCATCTATCAACTGTTAGAAAGAAATATTGACGAGAGAGATGAAGATAAAAGAAATAATAATAATAAAAAAAAAAAAAAAAAACAGTCCACAAACTTGGCCTTACTCTTGAACCCTTGAATGTCAGCTTTCTTGGATCTATAACTAACAATGCATTTGAAAAGAATTATGAAAGAATATCAAATTCTTAAAGAGAATAAACACCTATCCGCAGTCTCAATAAATACTCTCAATTGAATCAATCGATCAACAGCAACCTTATACTTCGAGACTCCATCTGGGAGCACCCACTCCTCCATGGACTTGGCTGAAACTGGAGCATCAATGTATAACATTTGTAAAACAAACTTCTTAGCGAGTGGTGGAAGTGACCTGATTACAAAAGATGATTGGCACTCTTATAAATGAGAACCTCCGAAACTAGGATTAAGTAGCTACTTTTAAGTTAAATTCACTTGCAAATACCTAACCTTGGCCACAGTTCTCTAACTCAAAGAACGAGAAGGGAGAAAAAAGAAGGAAAAAAAAATTAAAAAACATTGAAATTTAGAACATTTCATTCGATTAAAAAAAAGATTCAGCTTCAATGACCAACATGCTTACATACAAACTCGAGGTTTTAGTGGATTCAATTATAAATACGAGCCGAAACAATTAAAGCATTTAGAATCGTAAGCAAGAACCTGAGAATGGCTTCGCAGATGAATGCATTCTCATAGAGTTGATCAAGCTTCATGGGGGGCAAGGAGGCCACCATGTCCATAAAATTCTTCGCTATGATCTTTACTTGAGGCATTTTGGATTAGCTTTCCTCCTTCCTGTAGCGAGTCCGTTAGGGTTCAACAAAACTTTGAGCAAGCAAAGGAGAATTCTTGAAGCGTTGGATACACAGAATCACGTATTACAAAGAATGGCAGCTTCCAGGTCGAGAGCGGGGCTGCAATGAGCATTAATAGCCAATGGTGAAGTTTTTGGGATCCTCTAAAATCAATAAATTGATGGAAAAGTATTCAAGCGGTTCGGGTATATTTATCTTTGTGCATCCACTAAGTTATCAAATCATAATGTTTTATGTGAAAAATTCTTTTTATTTTTTTATAGATTTCAATCATTTTTTTAGTATGAAAGATGAAAGAGGAAACGTAGAGATAGATGCACCAGTATTATTCTAAATTAATTAACAGCCTGCTTTGAGTCTCAAATCGGAATGATGATGAAGGACAATAAACCATGCAATGTCCAATTCTTCTTTCAATTGATTATAAGTCACTCATTTTTTAGGTTATCATTGGCTTTTCATAAATTATTTAGCAACGATTTTCTTTTTATAAGATATTTAGCAACAGTTTGATATGGTATTTTTACTCACTAATGAGTCATTTATTTATGAGCCAAGTAAATGAGTGAAGTATCAAACTTCTTTTTGTTTGAAATAGGTAAGGTTATGGGATATATTTGCATATATCAGAAAACATTTGAACCTCTTAATTCGATATATTGTTGAGCTAAAAAAAGTGTGAATTATTTTACCAAAAATAATATTATATAATACTTTTTATTGTTATTAAAAAATGAAAATATTTAGTATAAGTAGGACACTCCTTATTTCTCGATTATACTTTAAACCTAAAATAAAACAAAATTTTGATTGATAAAAGGATTCTTAAGTTAAAATGTCTTCATTTATTATGCTATATAATTTTTTTATACATTTATTAAATAAAAGAAAAAACAATACTTTTATCCATGTTATGTTCTCTTTAAAAATCTATGAAACAATGTTGTATATAGTTGATGAATCTCGTCTGGTCACTCCAACCTTGTTGAGTGCCATATTTGATTCAAGCACTTGATCTCAAGTTGACCTGCAAAAAAACCTACACCGGTATAGTATCAAATTAGATACACTCCAATATCTAAATAGTACACGAAATGTTTAGTTAAGTTAAATATTCATAATATTGTTTACTCTTGAGGTGGTAGAATGTTTATATTTATAGTCTATAGTTTGGGGCATGTACAATGTTGAAAGGGAGCAAGCTCAACTAAATGATTGAAGACTATAGGGCATGACTTCCCATTTGTGAGCACATTGATCCTCAAGGTTTCCTTGGGCCTATTATACACGTCCATAGAAAACATATCTTAAAACGAGAAATTTTTTTATTAAAAAAAAACCACAACAAACCAAAAACAAAACAAAAATAAGGAACTAAAAACCATTAATGATAACATTTTTTTTCGTTTGACTAAATAAATCAAAACCTACCAGTCGCTAAATTCTATGTAAACTTAATACAAAGTCTAAGTATATGGCATACACATATATTATTATTATTATTATTATTATTATTATTATTATTATTATTATTATTAAAAAAACGAGGGTCTTTTTTTTTTTTGGTAAGCCCAAACATGAGACTTTAACACATATATATTAACTAGCTTTTAAGAAAATCAGGGTTAAATAGAGATTTTAAAATTGACTGAGACTAGAAATTTTTATCACATACAGAAAAAAGTTTTTTTTTCCTCAAACAACGAATAAAAAATGGGAGAGTGAACTTTTGACCTCGTATGAGTAGATGTCAATTAAGTTAAAGCTCAATCTACAACAATCATATTGGCCAAGTGTTTGGACCTCAATCTAGATGATACTAAATGATTTGACCATGTGGGCAAGTAATGAGAAATTATGTCTCGTGGAGACAACTTACTAACATAACGTTATAAATTATACCCTAAGCTTTTTCTTTTTGTTTTAAAAGATCCAACAAAACTCATAGAAATTGGTCTTGCTCTCGTTATCAGTAAATTCACCCATAACATAACATTTCTTGGAATGAGAAACACCATAACTTAGAAACAGATCATCTGAACAGCCATTTCATGAGGTTGGCAGTCGGAAAACATCTCCCAAAGACCCAACTCTCGATTTCAATATATATATATATATATAAATGAAAACTACATTTCTCAAATCCCTAATGAAATGAATCCTGCTAATATACTTTTACGAGCTCAGTGTAAATGCACAGAAGAAAAGCAAGCTACAGCAGAACAACCGGTCCCCAATTCCCCAATTCCCTATATTAAATTATCGTTTCACAAAATTCTCCAACTTTTGAAGCCAGAGCAATGGAAGCTACAACAAGGAAGACAATTAGCAACTCTCAGCATACAGGACAAACATCTATGTCAGAGACCAAAGTCCTTTCACAGGCAAGGAAGGACTGCACTTACAAGTGACTGTCATAATATATAATCCAACAGAATATGGAAGCCCACGTGCGGGAAAACATAGCAATGGGAGACGTCAGCCTGCGTTGGAATTGAGATTGCTGGTTAGAAGGATTTCAGAGGAATGTTAAGAAGTTAAAAGAAAACTAGAACCTAAACAGACTGACTACAATTTTGTTGCGTCAGGTTTCCTCGTTTATCTGCATCATGTTGCTATGCAGAAGTGCTTGGTAAATCTTCATTTTTGGCAATGGATTCAGCGATTGGAGGTCGTGGGGATGGTTTTGAAACAACAGGCACTGGCTTTGCAGGCCTGTTTGGTTGGATTTTGTCAGCTTTCTCTGGTTCGACATCAAACTGATCAAGAATAGAAATGTCATCAGATCAACTAAGACTACAACATCAAGAACATTGTAGTTGTTGAATATAAATACAAAGCAAAGTGTAAAACAATATCATAATGGCAAGATATTAACAGAAAAGTGAATGTGTTTGCTGCATTTTAACTAGGTAATGCTTAATTTTAACTGTTTGAAAGAAAAGAACAGGGAGGATAGCACGACTTTCAACCATTCGTCATTTAACGACAATGCCAATGTCTTGCTGCATGTATAGGCTGAATACAGATAGAAAATCATGTTGCAGAGAGAAGGCACTAGTACTGTAAGTAGGAATAACAGAGAAATGAGTGCATAGAGTTTCATGTCCATGATTCAGTTCAAGGTTTTAAATCATGACAGCCGACTTTCATCAAACATACAATTGTGGTTTTCGACACGCAAGAGTTCTTCATCCCCATAGCAATCTAATACCAGAGGATTTTTAAACTGAGCCGCAGATCATATTTGGGATAGGACATTTTACCAAGCATATAAAATGAGTTTTCCGACTACAACATCACACAATTACTTTTCACCAACTACAATATCAAACTTACCTTAAAGCCGCAACCAGATACACAGGCATGGAAACATTCCTGCGAGAATCAAAGAGTCAAAATCCAAAAGTATAACAAAGACATTGTCTGTAAAGAAAGATACTACATATAAACATAGTATTAAATTTTTGTCAACATGTCGATATTTCCACATTTCCGTGAGTTTGATATTGACATGAGGAGTGGATCGATATTTCCATTATATCATTAAAAAAATCATGAAACATAATAATTAAATAACAACATATAACTAATATAAATAATAGACCGGTTAAATTGTTCAAAAATCATAAAATATTTATTTACTAATTTAAATTTAATTTTTGGAGTTATTTTACAAATTTTTCAGAAATATTCATCAAAAACGAAATTTTGTCGATATTTCCATAGAAATTTCCGTAAAATCAAGACCTCAATATTTCCATGCACATCGACATTTTAAACATTGCATATAAATTAACTGAAAATCTTCCTAGTTCACATAACTTCTGTCAGAGTGGGGTGGAGGAGGAAGAGGAAAGAGCAGGTTTGTTGATTAACAGACAAGTGGATTGCTGAGATGTTGAACTTGCGAAGTTTAAGGTTAAACCTCAGGTATGGTGAAATCATCAGAGTTAAAGAAAATGCCAGCAAAAAACAACAAGACGATTAAGTACCTCTGAGTAACTGGCAGACCCAGGAGATCGGTCAATGTAAGCACTCCACTGGTGGTCCTTAAATACAGGATCCTTATAGCATATCTCAGTGCATTCTTCCAAGCCTTGCGACTCAATTACAGCAAGAATTTATATTGACAAACAACATAAAAAAGTCGATAGGTAACAGATTTCCATGGTCTTAAAATTATACACCAACAAACAAGTTATCCTATAAGGATTTCCTAATCACTAAAAACATATTAATAACTGGTAAAAGTTAAAAATATATATCAAGGTAAATAATAAACTCAATGACCGGATATTAATCTAGCAAAAACACACTCAAACAGAAAAATCAGCGAACTTTCCACCAAATGCCAATATTTACCACAATTCATATTAACCCAACCAACAGTGCAAGTCAGGATTTTGACAAGAGAGCTTTCTAGACCAGGTAATGTACCATTTGAAAGAAAACGGCACTAACCACTCCAACTAAGCTTGAGGGTTTGGAGGGGCATTCCACAATAGTGTCCATTGTTTCAATACAGTAAAAAATCAAAGCGGAAGCAGACAAAATTTTAGTTAGACCAGTAGTTTTCTGCCTAGAACAATTGTTGCTGAAAATATCTACAGCAAGTTGTAGCATTCAACCCAACTTAACCCTTTGCCCCAAAATTTCAATGAACCTCAACAAGCTAATCAATTGAACACACAAAAAGTTATGACATGTACACTTGCTAGAAAATAGATTAGATCACACAAAACCACAAGAAATGTATGCTCTAACTCGCAAGTAAGAAAACAGGAAAATTACATCTAGATGAAACTTATAGGATATAGTGAAGTGAAGGAATGAAAGAAGAAGAGAAAAAAAAAAAAAAAAATACTACTCACATTCCTCCCAGGCCTCCCCATCTGCATCACACCCTTTTTTGCAAAATACCCGCCCTACATTGAAACCATCGAGATTATGCAGAAGCGGAAAAAGTATAATCAGACTACTCAAATTCGTATAAACGAAACTAATATTATAAGACTTCTATTATAACGACATCGTCTTATTATCAGATTCCAAAGGATCCCACGTGAAACAAACAACTTTGTTCGTAAGTAAACACTATTCACTGCCCAAGTCAAATAGATGAATATCCTCACGGGACGCCCAAATCCATTATCACAAATACAATTCATCAAACCTCAAATTCCCAATAAGTAACATAGGGTTAAAGTATATTCTCCGACAGTCAATTACTAGAACAAATGCGTTCATTCCCATCAACAGATTCATCAAAATACTCTTTCCTGGCAAAATCATGTGTAATCAGACACGAGGAATTCAACATTTCACAATGATAATTTGCATTCGACGAGTTATAGAGAACGGACATACACGACGTGAGTTTCTAGCTATACATCAAGAAAGTATCTTAAACAAACAAAGCAAATCGCACCATCTTAGAACATGGGTAATGAAATAACCGAAGAATTGCGTAACAAATATAGCAAAATAGAGAAAATGGTGTAAAAATGGAAGATGGAGGAGGATGTACAAGGAATCTGGGTGAGGGCTGCGTATTTCTGCGTGCATTGGTTTCCACAAGGAGACGCCCATTGTTGCGGTATCATCATATAATACACAGCCTCCTTCCAATCTTCACCGCTCTCTGCCGATTGTTTTCTTCTTCTCTGTTTGAAGTGTTGAGGAGCCCAAAAAGAATGAAAATGCGAATGCTCGCATTCTTTTCCTTATTCTGTTCTCAATACACAATTACAAATTTAGGTTTATATTTTCGAATTTTATATTAAATTTACTAGATGCTAAATTTAAATTTAGAGTTTGATTAGGGCTAAACTTTAAATTTATATATAAGAGATTAATGGTTGACATAACCTATTAAATATAGATTTGAAAATTCAATTACTTTTCTATACAAAATTAAAGGTAGATAAATCTATTAAATATTTTAAAAGTCTCTGACTAAATATACACAAATTCTAAAGTTGAATAACTAATTCTGTAATTTTTTTTTTTTATCTTGTGTGTATTTTCCTTGGGTTAGATGTTGTAGTAAAAGGAAAGTTTTAGGAGAGTGATAAATGATGAAATTATGATTGATCAAATATACCAAAATGAATCAATCTATTTGCAAATATATTGAAATGTTATTGTCTATCAACGATAAACATCTATGATAGATACTGATAGATATCTATCATTATCTATATGGACAGTAATATTTTATTGTATTTAAAAATATTTTCAACAGTTTTTTCATTAAAAAGGGTTACCCTTAAAATTAATTGGAATGAGAGATTTATTTCGTTTGATATCATTTTTCTATTTGTCTTTGTTTTTTTTTTTCTTTTTTTAGTGACAAATATATTTTTCTGAAACTTGAAGTGACTTTTGAAAACTTGAATGCACGATATATTATATAACAAAAACAAAAGATCATATGCAACATTAAAACATATGTTATTATATCAATAGATCCTTAAATTGGAAGAGAGAATGTCGATATATTTGATATCGTTCGTAAATACCCATAGATAGTACAAAAAAATATCATCTAGAAGTATTATATGAACATACATCCTAGTA
Source organism: Benincasa hispida (assembly GCF_027475165.1). Lineage (NCBI taxonomy): Eukaryota > Viridiplantae > Streptophyta > Magnoliopsida > Cucurbitales > Cucurbitaceae > Benincasa > Benincasa hispida. Next base: position 10,264,873 of record NC_143480.1, on the reverse strand, counting down.
GCAATAATATCTCTAACTTGATTTGTGATTAAAGACGATTAAATTATATACCTTTTTAATTTCTTTATTTACATAAATACATGTCAATATCGATATTTTATTTGTATATCTAACAATATATCCGCAAAATTGAAATGCCAATATTGACACCGATATCAATATCCTTAGTCATAGCTAGATGCAAATAGTGTTTATATTTATAAAATTAGTTTTCAAACACACAAATTTGATTCTGTTTGGTAACTATTTTGTTATTTATTTTGTTTTTTAAAACTAAGCCTAGACTACATCCACCTCCAAATTTATTATTTTGTTATCTATTTTTCACCAATAGTTTAAAAAACCATGCCTTTGAAAATTAAAAAAAAAAAAACTTTCAAATGGTTTTTTTTTTTAATTTAGTTAAGAAAAATGCAAATCACATTAGGAAATGTGAATGAAACAGACTCAATTTTTAAAAATAAAAATAAAAAAGCATTTAGTAACCATTTTATTTGTTTATTTTAATTATCTGTCTCAATTTATTTTAATATTTTTCTTTTTTACTTTATCGTTACCATCACTTGTTGAGTTTGGGGTGAGTTTTTTTTTTTTCAATTATATTTTTTATAAATATTTTTAAGTTTTTCTATTGCTAAAATTTTATTTTTCTATTTTATTATTTCGTCATGTTTCAACTTCAAATTATCTTAGTCTCGACAACGGTAAATTCTCTTCTTGTTAAACAAAATTATAAAATTTTTATGATTACGACGGTAAGTAATCTAGCATGCACAATTATATTGATTATGACCATAAATAATTTAGATTCTTTATTTACGTATTTCAAAAAGTTTCTAAATATCATGGATCGTAGCTATATTGGTTGCGACTAAACTTCTCACTAAAAATAGTTTTATTTATTTCTATGCATAATTCGATATTACAAATTCAATATTAGTATTTTTAATTTCAATAAAATTTTCATGCACAATTATTATAAGTTCAAAATTAACAAATAAAAACCATGACTTAGTTGACAAACATGGAAGAAAGGGTTTAACACTAAAAAGGATATATTATAAGGACTTTCAATTAAAGAAAAAAACAAACATGTGATTGCATTCTTATTGCATCTCATTCTCATTACACATTAAAATAAAAAATAAATAATAATAATAATAATAAAATTAAAAAAAAAAAAACGTGGGAAGACTTTTCACGTATCACATTGCATATACATTTCTTTAATATATATATACACATATACGGATTTTTAATAATAATAAACTATCATTTGCAATTTTAGTTCCTCTAGTTTTACTAATTGCTGTTGTAGATAATTTTATTATTTCATATTTTAGGAAGTTTTCTAAATGTTAGGTTTATTTATACTAATTGATAGTGACTATACAAATAATCAAACCCTAACCTTGTGCAGAACCAAACGTGCCTCAGCTGCTGAATAACGTTATTTGAAGTTTTTAAGTTGAGAACAAACTATATATATATATATATATATATACATATATATATTTGCACTTAATCTACACTACAGATTTTATATGTTTATTAAAAAAAATCGTATAGGTATCTGTAAAACATCACAATTAAAGGAGGGCACGTGCCCATGGCCCCTTAATAGATCTGCCCCTGACCATATTATCTACAACAAGAAAAAAAATGTTGTCAAAGTAACTCATAAGATATAAATCTTGTCTAAGTGGCCCCTCAAAGGATTGAACCTAGCCTTGTGCAAAACTAAACATGCCTCAGCCATTGAACCAACGTCGCATAAAGTTCTTAAGTTAAAGAACAAACTAAATATACTTAATCTATGCTACAAATTTTTTTATGTTGATTAAAAAAACCACGTAGGTATATGTGAAGTGTCACAAGTTAAGGAAGACACGTGTCCCTGACCCCTTAAATTGACCTGTACCTTATCATAATGTCTACACCAAAGAAAAATGTTGTAAAAGTAACTCATAAAGTACAAATCTTGTCTAGGTGGCATCTATGAATTTTTCTTGTAACACATTTTATGTACATGTATCCTTATTCACCTAGTATGTCAACTCATCGTAGTTAAAACTAACCTGAACATTAGTCGTATAATGTAATAAAATATTAAACAATGACATCTCATAATATATATATATATATATATATATATACTTATATATAAAAGCCTCTATGTAGAGAAACTTTTTCTTCAAATTTTGGCTTTTCTTTTAGTTTTGTTTTTCAATTCACCTTATGGTTCTAATGTAAATCTGTTTTCGAATTTATTTTCGATATTATAATTAATTATGGTTTTTATATTTGAACAATTAATTGTTAAAAATTTATTTGGGTTATCCATTTGAAAAAATTGATTAAATGATCCCTCCATTGAATTATAAGAATTTGATTCTCCTTATCCACGTTGGTCTCTTCATTTGTCCTTTCGCCATTTTAATTAACGACTACAAATTAATTCCAATTTTAAATATTTGAGAGGCTTGATTATTCGTTGTGGGTTGAGGAAGTTTTGGGACATTTGGTGGATACATCTGGAATCTTTGAATCGGAAAAGATTAAGCTTGGGATTAGGCCGAGAGGTTTAGGTAGCTTAGATTTAAGAAAAGTCTAGAAATGTAGTGCAAATTTATAAATATTTAGTTTGCGAAATATTATATTGTATTTAATCATTGATTAGATTTTAAATTAGTTTAAATTTGTCATCTTAATCTATTGTTTTGATATTTTAATATTTTAATTTTACTAGATTTTGAAATAAAATTTTGTAGATTTTTGTCACCTTAACTAATTAGAAAATGATCATTTTTTTTTACCATAATATGCTAACTTAAAATTGAAACAAACTAGTATTTTAACATTAAATTCACTCATTGAAAAACTGTTTTTTTTTTTTATATCAAATTACATTCGATGAATAAAAAAAAAATCACAAATTTTGAGTTTTAGTTTTTATTTGGTCGCTAAGTTGTTTTAAATATTTTAAACATTCAAAAAATGATTCTAAGTCTTCGAGGTAGTTAAATTGACCAACAAAAAAAATTAAAATGTAATTAAATTAAATTGAGGATTCTACACATAGATAGTCTAAATAAATATAATTATATAATTGTAGTCTAATGGCGTGTTTGGAATGACTTTGAAAAAATATCCTTCAAAAATTCATTTTTGTTTCAACACTTTTAATAAAAACTCATTAAAATAAAAACATGCACGCATTGCAACTCCTTCTTAAAAGTATTTTTATATACAAATTTGTCTAGTTTGTTATATACTAAGAGTGTTTTTATTAATGTTTTTCAAGGTTGGCTGGTGGCAATCGCTAAAGGTGGCAGTCGAAGGTTGGTCGATGGAGTTGGTGGCCGGAATTTCGCCTGTGTGGCGAGATAGGGGGTTGCCAGAGATTGATCGATGGTGGTCGAAGTTGGTCAATGGCAGTTGGAGGTGGGTCAACAACGGTCATCGAGGTGGCGACCGAAAGTTATCCGACAACGGTTGCCAAGGTGGCAGTCGGAGTTGGCCGACGACGGTCGCTGAGGTGGCGGCCGGAGTTGGCCGGCAACGTTCGTCGGAGTTAGTAACCGGAGTTGGCCGACAACATTCATCGGAGAAAGGCGAACTGAGTTGGCCATGGTAGTCACCAAAAGTGGTGTCCAGAGGTTGACAGACGTATTTCCGAAATTAATTTATAAGGAAAAAAATGAGGGGTAACCTATGATTTTGAATAGTATTCACTATTCAAACCCATGGGAGAGGAGGTAGGAAACCAAGGCTTCTAAATCAATGCCCCAAATAAGGGTTTGACTTAGGATGTTTACCTCATCCAATCCTAACTTTGGAAACAAACACCCCTTTAAGTTTTAAGTTTTAAGTGTTTCTTTTTCTTTTTCTTTTTTATTTGATAGAAAATTGAGAAGTTCAAAGTTGAGAGGAAGAAAAAAATCCCATCAAATTTCTTAGACCATTTAGTTTCCTATAATTTATTTTCACTATTCTCTCAATGGATTTTGTACTCCTCTTTATATATATATATATAAAAAAATACATATTATTTATTTCTTGTTTGCAACAATAAGTCATAGCAAATATGATGTTCACCATGTTATTGGTAGCTTGATTTTAGAGGTAAGGATATGGGAGAGTTGGAAAGAAAAAAAAAAAGTGGAAAAAAAAAAGTTTATCCAGTATGTGCATCAACTCATGAACCGAAAGAAAAAAACATACTATCTATTGAAATCAGCGAAACTTAAAAGCCTTTTTCTTGAATTCTCATTAATGAGTTGGTCCAATAAATAGGCAATCAAAGCACAGTTGGCAATAACAACCAGTAACAAAAAAAAAAAAAAAAAAACCATCTAACCAATATAAAACTAATTCTAATACTCCGACTCAAAATGGAGAATGAACATCAATAATTCTCATCTTGTCTAATAAAGAAGTAAAAGAAGAGTATGGTAATGATTTGGTAAAAATGTTTGCCAACTAAGCATTAGAACGAACAGGAAGAAGCTTGAGTAAGACATTCGCGAATAAAATGACAATCGATCTCAATATGCTTCGTCCGCTCATGAAAAATTAGATCAGATGCAATATGAACAACAGATTGATTATCATAAAATATAAGAGCAGGAACAAAAGAAGAAACTTGAAGGTCTTTAAGAAGTTGAAGAATCCACACGATTTCATTTGTGGTGATAGCCAAGGCTCGATATTCAGCTTTAGCAGAAGAACGTGAGACTGTAGTTTGTTTCTTTGCCTTCCAAGCAACCAATGAATCACCTAGAAAAACACAAAAACAGTTGTGGACTTTCTGGTATCCAGACAAGATGCCCAGTCAACATCAGTAAAGGCCTTTAACTAAAAAGAAGAATCAGCCTTAAGAAAAATGCCTTTGCTAGGACTACCTTTCAAATAACGCAACAAAAAATGAATAGCGGATAAATGTGGATACCGAGGCTATGACACAAACTGACTTAGCTTGTGAACAGTGATAACGGGCAGAAATGCACGTTATTACAGTACTAAATTATTAAACAATGCAGGTTTGCGTTGATAAAATATATAAGATTGCGTCCAAAAGGCATTAAGTTTATAACATTACGGTTGCATGCGTCCATCGCATGAAAACAGTTAACTTTTGTATTTTTATGCAGAATATGCATTGACGCAAGGCAGAAAATGCAATCACAAGAAATCAAAGATTGAGCGCAGCGTTACCTCAAGGCTTTGTGGTGATTTGTGCTAGCAAACATCTGCTTAAGAAGGATTGCCGCATAGAGTTGGCGCATCTGGGTGAAAAACATAATAAATCATGATGGGACAGAAAGTTGATGACGGTCGAGTCCAAATTAAGTTGACAAGCCACTAACGAACTACTGTAGCAAGTACACTCAGCTTTTTAGTGACAAATATTCGGCGCATCAAACAGAGAATTAATGTCATCCCATCAGTGCAATCATAAGAGAGAATACGCCTTTCACTCCGAAGCTCTATAAATACCAAAGGCAACCTTCGGTAAAGGAGTCCGGATAGTTAGAGAATTTTCCCTTATAGAGAATAGCCTTGTTCATAGTTTTCCTTTTTATTTAGAAGGCGGAGCGAGAGAAGGGAAGAGATGCCGAAAGATCATGTTGGACAGCTATAGAGAGAACCTAAAGGCGTGGAAAGCAAAGAAAGGGCCAACTCTCGCGAGAGTGAGACTACCTTTTAAACAGAGTAGAAAAGACAGTGTAAAAGCCTTGGGAAGCAAGAGATTTCTACTAGGCTCTTTATTCTCATCTTACATTGTTATTTTGTATTTCAAATCTATATTTATATAATGTAACTTGCTTATCTACATATGTTCACTCTCTTAAAAGCACGCATGAGTAGCTAAATTTACTGAATGGGTTGAGAAGAACTAAGCTAACATGACCTAGGATCTTCATTGCATGCGATTATCTTGTTTATGTTGTGCCCAACATCCTTTTAGAGCTACTCGAGAGAGAGTCTAAAGAAAGAACCTAAGACTTGAGAGAGCTAGGTTAGAATCTAGACTTGAGAGAGCGAGATTAGATCTGCATAAGTGAGAGATAGGGACTTAGAGATAAGTTTTTTTTGCCAACATGCATCGCATGCATCCTAGAGATAGGTTATGATATTATGTGATCGCCTTATTTGTGTGTGTGTGTCATGTTGTCAACGCATAAATAAAAATAAAGGCTTATGTGTAGGTCTTATAGACTTATCGCATATATCACATGTGTCTAGACTTAGAAGCTGTAGCATTTATGTTGAGAGATGACTTGCTATTGTATGTGTGCTGCATGGTCGCATAACATGAACGCATCCTAGGAAGTGTTAGCTGAAATCCTTCTCAACCCGTTCCCCTGCATATTCATCGCATCTTTCGTCAACTCTTTTCGTAACTCCGCTACATACATTTATTTTATACTACAAACAACAATCCAAAACATCTATTTGATTTACTAGTTACCGCAAAGTCTTCTTGAAAATTATCACCATATACCGTTTTTCCTAGTCCCTGAGTTCGACCCTGGACTTACCAAAAAACTCAGTGGAATTTATACTTGGATTCTGCTGAGAAAATTTGTTGCTCAACGCGTTTCCATCACCACAATTCATTCCATAATTTCATCACATAAAATAACGCATCAAACAGTAAAAGTAATATTAGGCCAAGATAAATTCAAGTATAATAGGCAACCAATCAACTGTCGATATGTTCAACATTATTGGGGATAATGCCCTAAAGTCTCGTGTCCTGTAGTTTGTAAACAGTTTGTACGAACGTTTGTGATGTATAATATATGATATTTACTTCACTTCTTGACTTGCACATTAGATGTTTTGTTTTCTTTACCACAAATCAATAAACTAAAATCCCTAGTTGTCATTATGTAACTTAAGCATGTATGTGGTGACATACAAGTGGATCATATCTTAAATGATAACCAAAATGGTTTGTAGTATATGGATATAGGAGGGAAACCTTATCTTGGTAACGCTTATGTGAACCGCTTTGTGGAATGGTTACAAGTATTGTGACTTGCCACAGATGGTTTGATCCTGATCATTCATGTGGGGACATGCGAGCGGGGACGTCCTATACAAAGAGTTTGTATAAGACCTGACTACGAAGTGTTAACGTCTCGTTATATAACGTCATTCATGACAAAGAATTCACTTCACTAGGATGACCATAGATAACATGACCTCAATCCTAAGTGAGTTGGGAACTCCTGCCATTGAAAGCGGTTCTTTGATTTGCATGGGTGCGAGTAGCCAGGTCGCCGACTTAAACCTACCACTTTAGGGATTCGTCTGATTTAGGAGCTGGGAACTCAGCTACACAAGATTGAATTCACTCCTTCCCTGAAGTAGGGTAAGTAGATAGATTGCTCCTTTAAGGGTTGATCCTGGAGATTGAACGATGTGGCATCACATACCTTATCTTGGTCCGAGAGATGTTCACACATAATTGGACCATGTTGTATTGTTCATTAGAGGGATCAGTGGTACTTAAAGAGTAAGATGTAACTACAGGGGCAAAATGGTAAATTAGCCTAGTCGTACTTACGAGCATCTGTGAAGGGTTATCATACTGATGATTGGTTATATCCGATGGACACAAAAATATATTTGTGGTAAAAAGAGTTCAGTTGTCGGTCTTTAGTGGAATGTCTGGCAGTTAACAGATGGTGGATCTTATGGCTAAAGAGTTTAGTTAGCTATTCACGTACCGTTGGAGCTCGAGCCATAGGTCCATAAGGTCCCATTGGTAGCTTGGATACAAGCTGAGAATCAGTTTTTGGGTCAGTTTGAAATGTTCAAATTGACAAGAGGGAGTTTGATTATATATGATATAATTGAACTGGTTAATTATATATGATATGATTGACTAAATATATGAGATACATTAATTTGGAGGAAATTGGATATAAATATGATTTATATCAAGTGGAGGAGAAAACACTATATTGTCAAACTATTGGTTATGAATATAATGTGATTATATTTATTATTTTATTAAATGGACAGTTATGAGATAATTGCCCGGTGTTTTCTCCGTAATCATGTGTTAGTGGGAAGTTCAATTCAGTTTTCGTAACTGAAGAATAAAATGAAAATTGTTTTCATTTTGCAAACACGCGGTTAATTTGTTAACATCCTATCACTTAGTGAATTGAGAGCCCATATGATAGCAGCTCACATCTTACTAAACGATCGCTCACCTGCGTGCCCGCTTTTCTAATGATCGCCCATAGTTTACTAAACAATCGTTTAGCGCCTGAGCCTTACTAAACAATCGTATAGACGATCGCCTAGTTTTTCCTACACGATCGTGTACCTCGCCTAAACGATCAAGCACCCTGACTGTCGATAGTCGTTGCCTTCTCCCACTTGCTTGATCTTTGTACACGATAGTCTTTCCTCCTCACCTCTACCAAATCCTAACAGAGTCCACACTTTGGATTCTCACTCCAAGAATACTAAGGGCTCCGAGTGGTGGTGTCGTCCCCATTTCTTGTTGTTCGTGCGAAGTCATTCGTGGTAGACGACCGGAGTGGTGCTGAATGATTACTTGCTGGTCTAGTGAGAGCGAAAGGAGTTCGTTCATGGAGAAAGCGAGTATTGCCAAGAAGAAAGTCTTCAACTGGTATGTTTACTCGTTCTCTTATCATTTATCCTTTAAGCATGTCGGTAATTTAGTGTTGTTAATGCATATTTGTATGTGTGAATGTATATGTAAAAATTCTTTCACAATGAATTGGAAAGATCCATTTCTGCTCATAGGTACTCATGTATAAGAGTTCCTTCACAATTCACCTTGGTCCGATCGAACTTTAAGATTAGGATCTAATGGCAAGGAATATGGTTTGGCAGATAGAAAACCAGTATCTTCAAGCAACTGTAAAGTATAGTGTCGTTGAGACAAAGAAATACCTTTTGAAGATCTTGCCAACTCTAGCCCCAAAAATAATGCAAATCTCCTAATTTTTTAAGCTTTAAGGTCTTATCAAGATGAGTTTTTAGCTCAGTAATATCACATAGAGAAGCTCCAGTAATTATAATGTCATCCACACATACAACCAAAACAAGAAAATTAGAACCGGAACCTCTGGTGAATAGAGAATAATCAGACTTGGATTGAGAAAAACCAAGTAATAACAAAGCATTAGAAAATTTTCCAAACCATTGACGAGAAGCTTGCTTCAACCTATATATCGACTTGTGTAATTTACAAACTAAACGCTCCCCCTTAATTAGAACATGATCATGCTTGTAGCCAAGAGGCAAATCCATGTAAACTTCCTTTACTAAATCACCGTACAAAAAGGCATTATTCACATAAAGTTGAACTAATGGCCAATTAGGAGAAGCAGTAAGAGTAAAAAGTACGTTGACTGTTACCAATTTAGCCACAGGAGAGAAGGTCTCAATATAATCTAAGCCTTCTTGTTGAGTATATCATTTTGTAACGAGACGAGCTTTATAACGTTCAATATATCCATTCGATTTATGCTTGACTTTATACACCCACTTGCATCCAATAGAATGTTGCCTTGGAGGAAGAGGAATGAAGACCAAATGTTGTTGGCTTCCAATACTTTTAATTCATTAGCCATGGTAAAATGTCAATGAGGAAAAGAGACAGCTTGATGATAAAACTGTGGTTCTTATTCAAAAGAAACACTAAAAAAAATATGTCGGTAAGTAGGAGAAAGTTTTTCATATGATATAACAGAAGTCAAAGGATATCAATATCCAGTTGATTCCATAGAGGTGGCATGTAAAAGACTACAATGATACTCCCTTAAACAAGAAGGAAGCTTTGTTATTTTGGTATAACGACGAGGAATGATGATGTCGTTATCAGGAACACCACTGGAAGAACCACCAAGACAATAACCATTTGATGTATCATGAATATCATAAGAATATGGTCTAGTATCAGCAATGATAACATCATTATTCGAAGATTATGTAGGCATATCATCATTATTATTCACAATAGGACTATCATGATGAACAATAGGTGGTGTGCCTGCAAGATCATGAAGAGAATGTCTATTCACATTAGTATTAGCAGAAACAACATTAGGTAAGGAAGTAGAAAATATCCTTGGTAATACCAAATATGAAAAATTATCTACTGCTTCGTTTTGATCAGTGATATTGTGAAAAGGAAACATATGTTCATGGAAAGTGACATCCTTTTAAATGAAAGTGTGTTGCCTTTCAATATCATAAAGTCGATATCCTTGAATCCTTGGCGGATAACCCAAAAATACAGCAAGAATTGCACGAGGATGAAACTTCAACCGTTGGTTTGTTAATGTAGAAGAAAAACATAAACAACTAAAAGTTCGAATAAAAAAATAATCAGCATGTTGTCCATATAAACGAAAATAAGAAGTATTACACTTTAATAAAGTATAAGGAATCCGATTGATGAGAAAACAAACAGTGAGAACACATTCACCCTAAAACTTAATAGGAACACGTGATTGAAATAGTAAAGAACAAGCAACATTCAAAAGATGTTGATGTTTTCTTTCAACCATAAAATTCTATTCTGGATGAGCAACACGAGAATATTGATGTAAAACTCCCTTAGTAGAAAAGAAATCCTTAAAAGCAAGTTATGGGGCATTATCAGACCGAAACTGTTTAATAGATGCATTAAATTGATTCTCAACAAGTTTGAAGAAACGTGGAATAATGACTAAAGCATCAGATTTTTGTTTCATAAAAAAAAACCATGTATATCGGGAACGATCATCAACAAGTGTTAGAAAATATCGATAACTAAAATGCGTAGGATTATAATACGGTCCCCAAATATCACAGTGAATAAGATCAAACACATGTGAAGCTACATTGTTATGAAGAGATCTTTTCTATTTTGCAACAGGACAAATCATACAAGTAGTAGCAGTATTATGCTGAAGATTAAAAGGCAAAACATCTCGTAGAGCAGATAAGTGTTTGTGAGATGGATGACCTATTTGATTATGCCAAAGATTAGTATTCTCCATATGAGAAACAGAAGAGCACATAGAAACAGAAAAATTTTCAGATGATTTATGTGAACTTATCTGCAACTTATAAAGTCTTTGCCAAAGATCAGCCTTCCCAATCATCTTCATGGTTGACTTGTCCTGAATAATGCAGGAATTTCCAAGAAACTTAACAACAATTGACTGATCAGCAGTTAAGGCATTTATAGAAATCAGATGATAGTGGAAACTAGGAATGAACAAAACATTGTGGAGCATGAGATGAGAATCAATATGAATATCACTAATAATATCCACATTGATACGAGACTAATTAGAAAAAGTAACGCACATCCCAGATACAGGCATGAGATGAGAGAAAAAATCTCGACAAGAACAAATATGTGCAGTAGCACTAGAATCGACTATCTAAGCAACAGATAAAGGAGAAACAGAACATGTACCTACTACATGAAAAGTGATAACATCAAAATCAGAAGTAGACTTGGCTTTGGAAAGATGTGTTTGAAAAAAACTCAGCAAACTTTGACATTGTTCTGCCGTAAAACCAGGAATAGAAATTGAAGAAGTTGTAAAGGAGGATTCAGGCTTAGTTGAGGCATTCTTCTAATTCTTATATCCAGGAGGAAATCTATGTAATCTATAATATTTCTCAACAATATGACCTGAAATGTTACAATAGGTGCAAATCGGGCGATCCTTTTTCTTAGAATTGGAAGAAGTTGATGTGGAACTAGCACTTGAATTAACAGAGGAAGAAGCAGGGGAAGAAGAGTTCTTTACTAAGAGAGCTGTAGTGGACGAAAAATTTGTTGATGAAGAAGGTGCAACAGAAGCACGCTGTTCAACTTCTTGAGCAACAAGAGAAAAAGCTCGTTGTAAAGAAGGTCAGGTTCCATTAACAAAATTTGTGTTCGAATTTGGCTAAAAAAATCATTCAAGTCCATAAGGAAAGTCATTACATGCTCGGTTTGGAAGTAATTAACCAAATCTTTAACTCCTCCACAAGTACAATGACCATAAGTGCAGGATGGATAGTAAGAGGCGAGTTCATTCCACAATGTTTTCATTTTTGCGAAATAAGTTGTAACAGAGAGTTGATCTTGAGAAAGAGTCGATAACTCTCGATGAAGTTGGAAGATCTGAGGTCTATTCTTACGTTGATATCATTGTTGAAGATCAAGTCAAATGTCCCGTGCTGAATCGGAGATATTAACACTTGCAGAGATCTCTTTCGAGAGAGAGTTGATAATCCATGTCATAACCACACTGTTACAAATAACCCATGAATTTCGCAAATCTTCATTAGGATTGGACAAACTTCCATCAACAAATCCAGGTTTGTTCTTGACCGTGAGCCCTATAAATCATAGCATGACTCCAGAAGTATAGTTAGAGTCTATCAATAAATCTGAAACGAGGATGAGATTTGTGCTATCGGAGTGATGAAAAAAATAAGGGTTCAAATATTGATCAAGAACTGAGGAAGAAGATGAAGGGTTGGCCATTAATGGCGAAGTAAATGGGTTATCGGGAAAATCAGTCATGGGAAAGAGGAGAAGAAAAATGAAGAGGCTTGAAAGAAAAAGAAGACATCTAATACCATATTGAAACCAGAGAAACTTAAAAGCCTTTTTCTTGAATTCTCTTTAATGAGTTGGCCCAATAAATAGGCAATCAAAGCACATTTGGCAATAATGACCAATAATAAAAAAAATAACCATCTAACCAATTATAAAACTAATTATAATATCAAACATTATTATGTTGGCAAAGGAGAAGAAGTGTGTAATTTTTCAAAACTCAAAAAGTGGTTTCTAACAAGCAATAGAAGCAAGGAAATGTGGAGTTTTTCTTTTTCTAGCTCACTAATTCACGACAAGAGATCAACTTTGAAGTACAACCAAATAACATAAATCATATAATTCTCAGGATGCCTTCATTTTTTTAAACTAATATCTTTTCATTGTTATATTTCTTCTGTGGCTCTTCAAATTTCAAATATATTTTTGGGTGTTTTTGAAAGGCGTAAACAAAAAAATTATTTCTTTGGTTTAATTGCTAATAAATTTTATGTTTAGTGTTATATATATATATATATATATATATTATTTTGACTGTTTATTTCATAAATTTTTTATCAACCATAAAAAAATGCTATTACATTATGTGCGTGTGTGTTTGATAGAGTTAATATCCTAAATCGAGGGTATCTTGTAGTTTGTAAAGACAAATTATATATCTAATAAATAAGAGGTATTTTATTAATGTTTAAATTGCATTAATTCAATCCAATAAACTAATGTCCAAGGTTATTTTATGAAACTTAAACATGTATGTAGAGACATATAGGTGGATCATGTTTAAGTAATAACCTAAATGGTCTATAGTAGATGGATAAGGTTGAGTACCTTCCTAGTGCCACTATGAATACGGCCTACTTTGTAGATGTTACGATTGTTGTAAAGTGTTACAACTGATCTGATTCTGATCGTTCATGTGGAGACATGCGAGCGGGGATATTCTATACAAAGAGTTTGTTTAAGACTGAACTGTGAAATGAATAGTCTCTATGTATAACATCGTTGCTAGAAAAAACTTACATTTTACTATGATGACCATAGATGACTTGACCATAATCCTAAATGAGTCTCCTGTCTATGGGGGCAATCATTTGATTTGTATGGGTGAGAGTGACCTTCTTAGCCGACTCGACATGCCTACCATTTTGGGGACTTATCCGAGTAGGGAGATGGGAACACAACTACACAAGATTGAATTCACTCATTTTTCCGACATTAAGGAAAATAAATAAATTGTTCTCTTAATAATTGATTCCGAGTCTTGAACATTGAGGCCTCAATCTCTCATTGGCCCAAAAGGTGTTAGTTTATAGTTGAACTATAAATTGTTTGTTCATTAGAGGGATCAGTGGTATTTAAGGAGTTGGATGTAACTACGGCGGTAAAACGGTATTTTGACCCAGCTACGAGCAATTTGTGAAGAGTCGACTCATTATTGATTGATTATATTCGTAGACACAAAAATAAATCTATAGTACGAAGAGTGCTACTATCGATCTTTAGTGGAGCGATCAGTAGTTAATGAAAATTGATTAATTTAATTAATTAATCTTATATCATTTAAACTTATAATCTATAGGTCCAATGTCCCTTTGTTAGCTCACTAAATGATATATAAGAGGAATTGTCTAAATTGTTCAAATTAATTGCATATTAATGAGATTAATATGATATGGTTGATTATAGATATGATATATAATTAAGAGAGAAAAATATTTGAATAAGATTCAAATATTAGAGACATGTATACATATAAATATGTGATAATTATATGTTGATTAATTGTATATTAAATATGATTTATATTTAATATAATCCTTTAATTGATTAATTAATTAATTTTTGAGAAGTAGAGATAAATAAACATGTGATGTTTATTTATTTCTTAATTAATTATATATATTAACTTGAATTTAATATATATGGTTATTTAATTACTTGACTAATTAATTAAATAAAATATATTTAATTAAATTAGGAATAAGAAAGACTAGGAGAAGGGGTCTTCATCGTCCATGTTTATAACACAATTGAATTGGGAATTTTTAATCCTAGTCTCCTACTACTCCTCTCAAAATCTCTCTTTTTTTCTCTACTACTTATTCTCCCTCTTCAAAGCATCAAAGACCACACATCCAATTTTTGAGATCCTAGAGAATAACAAGGTTTCACTTACGGTGGTGTCCCTCGATCATTGAATAGATGTTCCAAAGAAAACACGGGAGGGAATCGTGAAGAATTTGGGAATTAAGTTTTGATTATTCCCTATTTTATTCTCTTAAATGCATGCTAATCTTGATTGATGTTATTATTTTTATACCGTATTTTGTTTATGTAAAATCGAAAATAAAATTGCAAAGTGACCACATACTTCCGCTTGGGATGCGGTCATTTATATATATATATTCAAATCCCTATAAATTTTAAATACTAAATTAGAGGAAATTTGTTCCTGTTAAATTAAATAAATGATACTTTATTAAATCAACTTGCAATTAATTAGATATACTTTTATTCATTTTATGTTTCTCAAACAACAATTGTATTCATAGAATGAAATAAAAATCAATAAATGAAGATTTTAACAATGGGTTAAATCTAATAAGTATATTGTATTCAAGTTTAATTTTTTCCAATATCTGATAGATTCAATTAAATAAAATATATCGTGGTTAATTTTAGATTCCAACAAAACATAACCATTTAAATAATAAAATTTTGAGTGGTGATATATTATCACCACTATCATTATCATTATTATTCAGGAGATAAATGACTTACTTCCTTCCACCGAGTTTAATACGTATTTTATTAATAATTTATATGTTTCAATACATATATTATTATTAATTTATATTAGGTTTAACAACTTTTCGAAATAATCACACTTGAATTAGATATCTAAACTTTTCTACTAAATTTATATTTTAAATATCTATATATTATCAAATTTTAAAATTATTCAAATGTTTGAATTATTTTTCATTATTTTATACACATTCTTAATAAATTAAACGAATATTTTCTCATATTTTTTAATGTTTAAATTGTTTTGTATATGTTATTAGATTCAATTGTACTTATTCCATATTTAGATACTATTTTAACTGACATTTTAATAATATCTACTTGTCCGTAATTGGTTTATGTCTAGAATATTAAATATAGTGTAATTGTAGATCTTTATTAATAACCTAGATGTAAATACAATGTAAGTGGAGGGGTTGATTAATAACCGGAATACAAATACAATGTAATTGGAGAGTTTGATCAATAATCAAATTAATCATATTATAATTTAACCAATCCAATTTCAAAATTGAAAAGGAGGTCATTTTTGCATTTTTTGGATTTTGAATTTATTTTTAATATTCCAATTAGATTTTGATAACTACTCCACGAATTGATTTAAAATAAACCAATCTTTTCCTTATTTTTCTTCCCGTAATTGATTCAGATTGTTTGATTTGATTTAACCACTTTTCAAAAATATTTAGAATTATTCTATTCTTATTTTTTTTATCACCATTTTGATTATAATTTATAATATATCTTTAGATTATACATTATTTTAATTATTTTAAATTCATATTTTTTTTATTCTGATTAGGATTTTCTTAATATTTTATATATATTATCATATACTAAATTGTATATTTCATTTAAATTTCATCACTTTTTTGTATTTTTTTAATCACTTTTTATTTATTATCATCTTATTATATTATTATACCATTAATTTATCTTTTTGACAAATAAATAAATATTCACTTTTTTGCTTTTTTGCCGTTTTTGCTATGTATGTACAACGAGTTAGCTTCTCTCTTAGGTTTTGTGGTTGACTTCTTTTTTAGGTTTTGTAATTGATGAGGTTTATGAATACAGTGTAATTGTTGAAACTTAAATAAAATGAAATTATGAATACATTGTAAATAAATGAACTCCCTTCATTTTTTCGTGAATCATTTTTGAATTTATATTTCATTGTCAAATTAGATTTTATCTAACTACTTACCGAATAAATCACAACAAACAAACCCTTCTTGATTTTTCTCTCCAACCTATATTTGAATTTATCTTTTATTATCAAATTTAATTTATCCAACTAACTTTCGATTTGTTTAAATGTTTGTTACAAATTCAAATGTATCTAAATATTTTTTTTTCATTATTTTTACATATTTTTATTAAATTGATTTGATCTTTTTTTCTTTATATTTTAAATGTTTCAATTTTTCATATAAAAACACATAAAAATGACTTGTTGTACTCAAAAAGGAATATATAAATAGAAATTAAATTTTAAATATTTGAAACATGTGCGTATGTGTGTATATAGGGAGAGAGAGTTTATTGTCAATATTAATATTTATGTTATTATTATTATCATTACCATCATTGTCATCATCAACATTATTATTATTTATTAAAATAAGATAACAAAAAGTCGTAAATCTTATATTCTTTATCATCACTTAGCCACCCCAAAATCTCTTTTTTACATTCTCAATCACTTATCCACAATTGTTGGTTCAAAAACTTTTTTCTTGATTTTCATCATCTTGGTTAGCTTTTGACGACCACCCTCACCAGATTGCCGACCTTTTTGGTCGCACACATATTTATTGCTTTTGTTTCTACTTTGAATATTGTTTTCAACAATAGCGTTATGAGATTGATAGTGTTTAAAGTTGGATTTCAAGATCCCATGAGCAAAATGGTCACATGGAATGGAGACGATGAAACTCTTTATAACTGGTCTAATGTCAAACGCAATCATATTTCCAAGTCACGTCGTCTTGAAGTTGCGATTCTTTCAAATATTCACTTACCAACTACAATTTACAATCAACTTTGCTCTTTCTCACATTGGAAGAAGTCCATCGTCGTAGACATCTATAAGTTTATAATGCCCCTCACCACTTGGTCGTCATCTTCCCTTGCATACACGTGTTCTATAGGTAGCTGGAAGCGTTGACTATATTGAGTGATTTTTAATTTATGCTTCTGAAATGTTTAGATACTGTGAATTTGTGGTTCTAGAAAGTTTAGGTATGCTCATGTTATTTTTGAAGCAGTGTATCTTTGCATTCTTGTTTTTATTTTTTTTAGGGCAGTTTTGTCATTTACTAATTAGTATTTTCTATTATATAAATTTGTTTTGCTATTTTTATAATTTTAAAATGTTTTTATCATTTTTCCAAATAAAATCTTTAAAATTCGTTATTTATCTTGTCAGCCATTTTTTTTAATTATATTTAAAATGAAGCAAATAATATTTGATTTTATAAATTTAAGATTGTTTTATGAAATACTAATCAAACATTGTTAAAACAAATGGCTCAAGTTAATAGTAAAAAACTGAATTAAGTAATTAAAACTAATAAATTAAATTGTAAAAAAAAAAACTATATTATATTTTTTTTTTACATTTTTTTATTTATTTTTGCTTTAATAATGTTTTGTTGGAAATGACATAACCCTTAGAACGACGAACAGTAAACGGTCAAGACACAGCGGTCAAGCAAAGAGCAAAACCTGTAAAACAGAAACTCGTTATAGGCTGAGTCGCGGAGCTTTCTTTAAGACTGTAACATCCCGATTTATTTTGTAATTAAGCTTTATTTTTTTATGTTGGCTACTTGGATAAATTATATGAGATTTATGTATTTGGCTAAGCTAAAATATAATTTAATTATTTGGAATTAATTGAGTTTTATTTTGGCTTGCATTTGGAGATTTGATTATCTATGGAGATAATTAAATTTGTTTGTTGGAGTTTTAAAAGAAAAAAATATATAAGTATATATATTTTGAAAAAGGATTAGGGACCGCACGCCCCCCTTCTTTTCACTTTTTTTTTTTTACCCAAACCCTAGCAGCCAGAGCTGCCGCGCCCAAGCCATTCTGCCCCTGTAGACCCGCTTCTGCCGTCGTGCCCAGCCGATCAGCCCAGTTTCTGCCGCCGAGCCCAGCCACAAGTCGACGCATACAACTGCCCTGCCTCCGATCGGTACAGCTGTTCATTTCAATCGGCGCTGGACTGAGTTCCGTCGTTGTTCCGGTCAGCCACCGTTGAGTTCGTCGACCGCCACTGCCTATTCTTGCAAAATCTTTAGTTGGGTAAGAGTTGGTTTATTTTGGGCAAGGATTTGTTTTTTTTTTTAGATTTTGGAGTGTCACTTCGTGTTGGAAACAATTTTGGTTATTACCCATTGTGTCGACTTTCAGGATTTGGAGTTTGGAAGATTTTGGGACATTGCTATTAAGGAAGAGACCATTCTTTTCGACGGAAAATTTTTGAAGTGGGATAAGTTTTGTATAAGTTGGTTGGTTATCCTTTGGACTTGGACCCCGAGGATTTATTTAATCTTTAACTCACTTCCTAGGCCATAGTTGCTAAACTAAACTTGTGGTTAATGTCATAGGATTGATTTGAGTTTTATCCAAGGGATATTAAGAAGTTATTTGCGCAGACTTTTGAGACCAAGTTGAGGTAAGTGATACTATTATCGGTGCCTTCGTGCCAGGTGGCCTAGATTAGACCTTAAAGTTGCTTAATGGACTCTTGAAGCATGATTTTTTTTTTTTTGTCATTATGTTTTACTTGTTTCATGACAGTTATAAGTATTATGAGCATGTTCGAATTTCGAATCAGTACTAATAGTATGTATGTGATGCATGAATAGACCAATAGAGCAGCTTATCGTCTCGCCTTGACGCATGTTTTATTTCAGAGGACCTATGGGTCTAGTTTCATGTTTGACGGTGTGCCTACGGACCGCTAGACATGCGTGAGTCGAAAGGTTCACGTTCATGTTATTTTTCCATGTTTGACGGTGTGCCTACAGGCCGCTAGACATGTGTGAGCCGACAGGTTTACGTTCATGTTATTTATTTTTTCATGTTTCATGTTTGACGGTGTACCTACGGGCCGCTAGATGTAACGGTCATGCTTGTCCAGGGTCTGTTGCCCATGGCCGCATGCCCAATCCAACCCCCTTCTAGCATATTTTCATGTCCTGTATTGTATTAGTTTAGTTAACTTGCTTTCTTTACATTTTCATTGTAAGTGACCACTCGCCCTTTTGCATATGCAAGGGCGCCAGTTGGCTTTTTGTTCAGAATGCACTATATGGGGATAAGACTAACCATCATTTCCTCATACCCGGAGTAGTACTCTATAAAGCCGTTGTTGTTGCTTATTGCTTTCTAGTCTACTACAATCTTTCTTTCTTTATTCACACTCACAAATCTTCTTACGAAAACCTTTTCTCCAAACCCGTTTTCTAAAACCGTTTTCCCTAAAACGGGGGTGGAGGTTGCAAGAGGCACTCGGTGTGCCATCGGCAGTCCGTAATCGAGTTGGCTGGCTTGTTCGTGAGCGGGAACAAGTGCCGCACAATCGCTAAGAGAAGCTTCCGAAAGAGCGATTGTGACAGTTGGTATCAGAGCCAAGTTGGCTTATAGAGAGAGATCAGTGATCATGTCGGCGACGAAGAACCTGAACAAGTCCCATGTGGACAGATTGGTAGAGATGGAAGAACAAATGCTCTACCTGAGAGAGGTCCCAGATAATGTTCGTTTCCTTGAGACTCGGCTACAAGAAGTTGCCGAGAAAGCCGATGGAATTGATGCGGTGGTAGGCCGCCTAGACGGATTACCCGTCAGAGAGTTGATGATGAGGGTAGAGACCCTCGAGACCAAGACAGTACGGTCCGGCAGCTTTGAACGAGGCGATAGCTCCTCGGGCTCTGTTGCCCACATAGAGGAGCGTGTCGAAGAGCTGGACAGCTCCCAAAAAGCAATACTTCAGATGGTAACTGACTTATCTGAAGACTTTCGATCGGCCCTGGATGTCGTCAGAGCCGAGATAGCGGATGTGAGTGCTAGAGTGAATCTCACCATCCGAGCGGTAGGGAACCAAGCCCCACCTGGGGGAGCAATGGCAGTGAGCCGAATAAAAATCCCATAACCGAAACCCTTCTGTGGGGTGCGAGAAGCGAAAGCCCTGGAAAATTTTATCTTCGACCTTGAGCAATACTTCAAGGCGACGAACACAGTGACTGAAGAGTCGAAAGTCACAATAGCAACGATGCATCTAATTGAAGATGCAAAACTGTGGTGGAGATCACGATTTACAGACATACAGGAAGGACGTTGCACTATTGATACTTGGGATAGATTGAAACAAGAACTTCGTTCGCAGTTCTTCCCTGAAAATGTTGAGATCTTGGCTCGACGAAAACTCAGAGAGCTAAAGCAAACAAGTAACATCAGGGACTACGTAAAACAGTTTGCAGGACTCATGTTGGACATACGAGATATGACAAGGTCTTTTGTTTTGTGGAGGGGCTGAAACCGTGGGCGAAAGCAAAACTATATGAACAGAGAGTACAGAATCTCCCCTCTGCCTATGCGGCAGCTGAACGACTATACGACCTTAGCACTGACTCACAAGATGTGAGGAAGCAATCAACTTCCTCAAATGAGGAAAACAGAAACAGCCGTTCTAGTCCTCCCAGGCCTGGGGGAGGAGACAAGAACACAGGGGGGGACCGTAAATCATCCCAACCGAGATCAGGAAACAACTGGCGGGGGCCGCCACAACAGCATAACAATTACAATCGCCCCCTGTCTTGTTTCATATGTAGAGGGCCACACAGGGCGCGTGAATGTCCAAATCAAACTGCGTTCAATGCTTTTCAAGCCACATTAGCCTCTACCTCCGGAGACGAGGCCGAACTAGAGGAGACGGTAACCGAGCCAGCGGCAGAAATTGAGAATCCCAGGATGGGGGCATTGAAATTCCTGTCTGCACTCCAGAAGAATATGGGAAAGGCGACGGAGACACTAGAGAAAGGTCTCATGTATGTGGATGCTTGAGTCAACCAAAGATCGGCCAAAACCACTATGGTTGACTCTGGGGCTACCCATAACTTCATGGCGGAAACGGAAGCTCGCCGCCTGAACTTGAATTGGGAAAGAGATGCAGGAAAGATGAAAGCTGTGAATTCCGCAGCCCTACTGATTTCGGGGATAGCGAAGAGAACTCCGGTAAGGTTAGGAGACTGGAAGGGCATCGTCGACTTCGTGATTGTCAAGATGGATGATTTCGACGTGGTACTGGGGATGGAATTCCTACTTGAACATAAAGTCATACCAGTGCCCCTCGCCAAATGCTTAGTCATTACCGGATCTACACCGACCGTAGTCCAAGCCAGTATCAAGCGGCCAAATGGAGTGAGAATGATCTCAGCCCTCCAATTGAAGAGGGGCCCGGCCCACGACGAACCCACGTTCATGACCATCCCAGTAGAATCGGTTGAGTCCACTGAAGAGGAGATCCCCCAAGACGATCTATTTTTCTTGGAAGAGTATCGGGACGTCAGGCCGAAAAGCTTGCCCAAGTCCCTACCCCCACGAAGGGGGATTGACCATGAGGTTGAGTTGTTGCCAGGGGCAAAGCCGCCTGCCAGGAAGGCATATCAGATGGCCCCGCCCGAATTGGTTGCGCGTCGGAAACAGTCAGACGAGTTGTTAGGTATGGCTCAGCTTAGCTTCAATAGCCAGCAGAGTTCCGCGATCGGAAAGGCGACCCTCGAAGTGTGCGACAGACAGCCACTCAAGCCACACTTAGTGGACCACCCTTATGCAGGCAAAAGTCCTCAGGCACATAACTTCACTAAAGAGTGGAGCAAAACCCCTGAGATAGCTCGCGCCTACCTAGAAAGAGCATCAAGAAGGGTGACGAAATGGGCTGGTAAGAAGCAGAGGGCCCTTGAGTTTCAAGCTGGGGACAAGGTCCTGATCAAGCTACGACCGGGACAGTTTCGGTTCCGAGGCCAGAGAGACCAACGGCTAGTAAGGAAATATGAAGGTCCAGTGGAGGTAATTGAGAAGGTCGGGAGAACCTCATATAGGGTTCAGTTACCCTCATGGATGAAGATTCATTCTGTCATCGGTGTGAACCTCCTGAAGCCCTATCATCCCGAACCCGAGGATGGACAGCGGAACATGCTAAGGCGCCCATCGGTCACGATGAAGAGTTTTGCTGAGAAAGAAGTTGCACAAATCTTGGGTAAACGTACGCGCCGTAGTGGAAGACCCAGACGAGAACTGACAGAGTTCTTAGTGAAATGGAAGGATCTCCCCGACGAAGAGATCAGTTGGGAGCGGGCCGAAGACTTGAAGAATGCAGCTCCGGCCATCGCAGGTTTTGAACAAGGTCGGTTGACGGGGACGTCAACCAATTAAGTGGGGGAGAATGTAACGGTCATGCTTGTCCAGGGCCTGTTGCCCATGGCCGCATGCCCAATCCAACCCCCTTCTAGCATATTTTCATGTCATGTATTGTATTAGTTTAGTTAACTTGCTTTCTTTACATTTTCATTGTAAGTGACCACTCGCCCTTTTGCATATGCAAGGGCGCCAGTTGGCTTTTTGTTTAGAATGCACTATATGGGGATAAGACTAACCATCATTTCCTCATACCCGGAGTAGTACTCTATAAAGCCGTTGTTGTTGCTTATTGCTTTCTAGTCTACTACAATCTTTCTTTCTTTATTCACACTCACAAATCTTCTTACGAAAACCTTTTCTCCAAACCCGTTTTCTAAAACCGTTTTCCCTAAAACGGGGGTGGAGGTTGCAAGAGGCACTCGGTGTGCCATCGGCAGTCCGTAATCGAGTTGGCTGGCTTGTTCGTGAGCGGGAACAAGTGCCGCACAATCGCTAAGAGAAGCTTCCGAAAGAGCGATTGTGACACTAGACATGCATAAGCCGACAAGTTTACGTTTATGTTATTTTCATATTTGATGGCGAGTCTACGGTCCGCAAGACATGCGCGAGCCGACATGTTTACGTTCATGTTATTTCCATGTTTGACGGTGTGCCTACGGGTTGCTAGACATACGTATCAAGGCAAGATAGTACATCTTTTGGTTTTCCTTTCATCATAAAAAATCGATGTAGCTGTATGAGCCATGGGCTATCTTTCTTTTCTCGTGGATGCATAGCCTGATCCCGGTAATGGGATCACTTACTGAGTATTTTATACTCAACCTTTATCTTTATTTTTTTTTTTCAGGTAAGGGCAAGGATACTCGGGCGACTGACAAGAGGAATCCATGATTGTGTTAAAGGAACTAGAATTCGCTTTCGCATTTGACTCTTTATATTTTCTCATGTTTTGATTTTATTATAATTTTTTATATATAATTTATTTCATGTTAAAAAGGGTACTCGAGTCGAACGATTTAAGATCTTGAGATAATGGCAAAACATTTTCATATATACTTAAAGCAGTTCAAAATCATGATTATTCTATTTTATTTTTACTTTATTTTCCTCAATGTGAATATTTATGCATGCATGCAGTAACGATCCCCTTTTTAGTAGTCCTAGGAGGTGGGGTTGTTACAAAGACGTTTTACGGCCCTGCCCAAGTATGTAAGCAATTCTAAAAATTGTCACGTCGTCTCCAAGATAAAATAATCAAAAGAAACTCGATCGAAAATGCACCATTACCGACCGGAACACACACCTTTTCTAGACCTACTGCTCGAAAAGCTTAGAAGAAAGAGTTGGGAAAGGAAAAATGGAATGAAGTGAAAGTTGAGTTGTCCTCGAACTGTTGAAGGTCACACCTTTTATAGGCCTTTAGCGTGGAACGGTAGGAAGCAGAAAAAGTGGTGAGCCTCAGAACGTGCACGGACAAAGCGCGAAGGGGGAGGACCTTTTATTTTTTTTTCTTCGATTAAAAGAAAAAATAAAAAATTAATAATCAAACGCGCCTCGCCACGCCCGTCCAATCGGACGGCAGCGCGCGTAGGACGTCCACCGAACCCACATTGCTCTATCTTCTCACTCCCTCGAAAACATGGCTATCTCTAAAGGCCCAAACCCAAAACTCAAAATTGGAGTACATAACGGAGGCTTCCAATACCAAATTTTTCAATGTGGGATTCTCCAACCAAAAGGTTGGTTTCCTCTTATTTTGAAAGTTAAATTTTCACCAAACAATCCCCCACTTGGAAATTTAACAAAAAAGAGAGAGAGAAAAGATTTTCATCGAGTAGTTTCAGTCTATACAACACTGTGCATAAGAAAAGGTGTCTTACGACTTGAACCTTTATATATTGTAGATGATTTAGAATATACTAGAGTAGCCCTTGGTTTTGAACTCTATCTCTAACAGCATCTCACACAAAGTGTCATTAGGGTGTAGTATGAAAGCCCGTGTTTTAAGGCCTAGCACGTGTATCTTGGTTTAGTGAATGCTCTAGAGAGTTTGCCTAAAATTTTCATAGGAAGCAGCTCTCACTTCCACATTCACACAGGTGAGTCTATCAAGAGTACTCTTGTAGCTAGGTACCCCACTTGTCATCAAGTATATATCTCATTAAGAATTGAGTTCAACCTTTCTTACGCTTCAGGATATCATGCTCAAACTATAAGTCATAGGAATGGAACTCTGTTTTTGGTTTAGCATGATTCACTATATATCACTCTGATCAGTTATTACCCGTTGAACCTGTTTCTTGGGATCTCCAGTCTATAGGTTGGGTTTTCCTCACCGTGATTCATCTTTCTATAGGCATGAGTCCTATCCTTTCTGAGGTTCTGAAAACATTTTCTCTGGCTAGTCCTTTCATCAAAGGATCTGCCAAATTTTCATCAGTCCGTATGTGATCTACTCTAACTGCACCAGTAGTGAGAAAATCTCTAATGGTACTATACTTACAACGTATTTGATGTCTACTTCCGTTGTCGTAACGGTTCTGAACTTTTACGATTGCTGCAGTACTATTGCAATGGATCAATATGGCTGGTACTGACTTTTTCCATAAAGGAATCTTTGATAGCAGACTTCTAAGGGAGTCTGCTTCTTCATTAGCTATCGCTAGTACTATTGTTAGTGCTATCGTTTCTTACTCCATCGTAGATTGGGCTAAAATAGTCTGTTTCTTGGACTTCTAAGAGACGGCTCCGCCAACTATATTAAAGATATAGCCACTTGTAGCCTTTGAATCATCCGAAAGAAAGTTCCAATCAGCATCACTGAACCTTTCCAGGACAGCGGGAAACTTTTGATAATGTAATCCTAGGTTTTGGGTTTTCTTCAAGTATCTCATTACCCTTTCTATAGCATTCCAATGCTCTTTACTAGGTCTGCTTGTAAACCTGCAAAGTAATCCTACAGTATAAGCCATGTCGGGTCTAGTGCAGTCAACAACGTATCTAAGGCTGCCTATGATATTCGCATACTTAGATTGATTAACACCAGTGTTCTTGAACAACTTGACACTAGGGTCATAAGGAGTATAGACTGGTTTACACTCAAAGTAATTATATTTCTTTAGAATCTTTTCTATATAGTGAGATTGATCCAAAGAAATTCTCTTTTCAGACCTATTTATTTTTATGCCTAAGATTACATTAGCTGCTCTTTATGCATCTCACATGGAATTCTAATAATAATAAAATTACTACTAACCATTTTAATTTCACTACTAGTTAAATTGGATGCGGCTATGGATGGCTAATTTATTTATCTACATAAGGATTTGCTAAATATTTAAGTTGTTTCTATTAACTGATTTCGATTGTAATTGCAACTAAGCTTCTTACTAAAATAAAAGTTTTATTTCTATGCACGATTCAATACATGTATTTTTTATTTTAATAACAATTTCATGCACGGTCAATATTAAGGGTTCAAAATAACCAAACAAAACTATGACAAAGTCTTAGATGAAATAAATAGATACATGTATTATAAGGAATTTCTTGATAGAAATGACAATACTTATTGCATTCTTATTTTTATACATCTCACTCTTATCCCACATTAAAAAAATAATTAAAATATTTCAAAAAAGTTTGTGGTAAGAATTTAAACTTTGTTTATTGTATGCCTTTTTACATCAAGAATGTTGTTAACCACTATCGTTCATGTATTGTGATAGTTTTGCCATATTTTGTGATATTAATTGGACATGTCTGCCATTTTTTATCTTTGTAATAATATTCATTTATGAACTTGGTAAATATTAATATATTTTTTATTTTCCCTCCAATTATATTCTCAGTACAAATATTATGTCAGTTGAATTATGTTCATTTTGGCTGAAGAAATAAAATATCTAATTCAAGTATTGAAGAAGAAGGTCCAAGAGAAAATAGAAAAAGAAGGTCTAAGGAAGATTGATCAGAACACAAAAGATGAAGAAATTGCCTGAACCGTCTCACTAGAGACGTTAGAATCAGATACTTTCAGCCGCCTGGGTGGAGACTAGATACCACACAACAACCTCGTCGTTCTTCTACTTGTTGTTCTAATTGCAGCAGTTGACACTTTTGTTTCTTTATTTGCACACTTTAGGAGATTTCCTAGATATCTTGCTTCGTTTTACATTGTTTGTTCGATTACGGTACATCTTCGCAATAAGAATACTGTTGATCATAGTTGTCCAATCATACAACAATTTTGCCACATTTTATGGTATGAAGTAGGGATAGCAAAATTTCTCAAGGGATCGGGTCCCCGCGGGTCTCCGACCCGATTAGGGCGGGGAATCCCCGGTTTGATCGGAGATGGAGGTCAAACTGAAGATTTAAATCGGGTCTTCGGTCGAAGACGGGGAGGGGATTCCCGCTCCATCCCCAACCCCGAACCCGAACCGATCCTCGTCCGCCCCGACTTTTTTTTAATTGTCAATAATAATAATAATAATATATTACTGAAACATACTGTTTCAGTTTTTTTTCTTTTTTAATTTAAAAAATATAATATAATAAATTTAGTTTTTATTAATTTATAATAAAAAATCTTGTAATGTTTAATTTAAACAACTATATGTAACAACTAATTTCCTATATAAATATTAAATTTAGTTAATTTTAAATAATAAAATAATAAAATAAAAAGCGGTAATTTCCCCACGAGGACTCGAATCCACGAATGGGGATTCCCCGACTCTGACTCCCCAAAACGGGAAATGTGGAGGGGACGGGGATAGGGAGTGCAATCCCGCCCCACTCTAGCCCCGTTGTCATCCCTAGATTACTTGGGATCTCTATTCTAATTCCCTCACTATTCATTTATGAAATAGGTGGTTTATTTTTTTGCTTGTGTTACACTAATAATCTAATTCTTACTTTTTTTTTTTTTCTATAATTTCTCCATAAAACCATCCTCTTATAAAGAAATGTAGTGAGATTTGGTATTGGGGTTAGTTTATGCATACTGTTAGAATAGTCTCTATTTTCTATTTATATCAATTGTCTCCAATTAATTTAATACATATTTTTTTCTTGTTTTCCAGTTGGCACAACATGATAATCTTATATGCTAGGGAAATTTGGTGAAGCGTGGTATTGGGGTGAGCTATTACAATTTTTTTATTAGTTTGTAATATTGTTATTAGTTTATAATATTGTTAGTTGTAATGTGTTGTTATTAGTTTTTAATATTGTTAGTTGTAATATGTTGCTATTAGTTTGTAATATTGTTAGTTGTAATATACTGTTATTAATTTGAAGTATTGTTGTTATTAGTTTGTAGTATTGTTAGTTGTAATATACTGTTATTAGTTTGTAATATTGTTAGATTGTGTAATTGTATGCCTCTCTATAAAGGCACCAAATATTACTTTTACATAAGGAGAACTACTTTATGAAATTCCATATTTCCTAATTCTCGTGTAATACATTTCGATTGATTGTTTAATCATTTTAAGGTTGTTTTTTCTTTTGTTTCAGGTTTAAACTGTTTGAATCTTGTAGTCCCCATTCTCTTCTCAGTGATTATGGGGATGATCATCTTTTACTTGATCTCAAATAAGACAGATCGGCGTGACAATATCGTGAGATCTTATTTTTGCAACATAAACCGAATATCTTTAAACTAGTGGGACCCAAAACTTTGCTTCTCTAATGTTCATTCTATCTTTCTCCTGTATATGCATCAATTTCATACACATTAGCTCCATGCACATCAATTTTATGTAACTTAAATCTGTTAGACTTGCATCAATTTTATGCACTCTACTATGGAAAGGAAAAGAGGATTACAAAGAGATCAATTTGATTTTAATATTTCATGTAACATACACACATGCATGAGGTCCACCATATAATTCCATATGAACTGATAATATCGAATACACATGTAATTATTTATAAACATCATTCATAAATTTCATGATAATTTTATATAATATCACACATGACATAACTCAAAGTTTCAATTTAATCAACAAAGCCAAAACATCACTAAATAAAATTTTGCCTACAAACAAGAAAGTTGTAGTAGTAAAATTACTCAACTTGAACTTGAGCGAGATAAAACTTTGCAAGCAATCAATTTCTCCTATCTAACTTCTAGGAATGCTTGTTAGAAAAACAAAAGTTGTCTTTCTCAAAAAAAACTAAATGGCTTTAGAATTTTCTAAGAGGAACATCTTCGCTACAAAAATGAGAGCATGGCGGCTAAAAGAAAAACGTGGAAGTAATAAGAGACTTTTCTTTCTAACTGACCTCTTTTTGGAGTGGAGTGAATGATTTAGAATGAAGTGGATGGTTGTATTTATAAAGGAAAACTAAAGTAGTAGATAGATTATATTTTATTTTTTAATATGACACTTTATCTAATTAGAAAATTTATTTTTAATTAATTAAAAAATTAATAATTAAACATGTTAGAATAATTAATATTATTTGTTATATTGTTTTATATTACGTTGGAAAATCTATCGGTGATGGGCTTTATTGAGCTTATAGACTCCTATCAACAATATAATCTATAGTTGATAGACTGGGACAACTAGATCTCAATTTTGTCATATCTGCAAATTATTTTGTGTTTGATTATTATATATATGCCCGATTTTTTAAGCTTATTTCAATATTACCGTACAAAGGTTGAAACCCTAATAGACAACCTCACATTCTCTATTTTGATTTTTCTTGAAAAACAGATTACTTAAAAAATTAATTTCATGTTTTTTAAGTTTAACAATAACATGAATCAAACGCCAAAGTGAACGTAATTTAGTGATAGTGGCATCACTACAAGAAATCGAACTTCTCCCGACGTCACAACTCGTGGGAAATGGTGGAAAATGCGTCGGGAGAGGTTCTCTCGACGGATAATGGGTCGTCGGAAGTTTGGTCGGAAAAAACCCGTCGGGAGAGGAACTCCTGACGCATGAAAGGACCGCATCTAGAGTTGGCCGAGGAACTCCTGACGCATGTATAGGGCGTCGGGAGTTCCTCGACTAACTCCTGATGCCGTTTTCTATGCATCGGGAGTTCGCGGTTGTTTCATGCGTCTGGAGTGCTAGAACTCATGACGATTTATTTTATACGTCGGGAGTTATAGGAACTCTCGACGTAGTAATGTATGCGTGGAGAGTTCCTTCATTAGTTGAAAATTGTCTTTCAAATATTTGTAATTTATAGTTTGTAATTTTTTAAAATTTGATTTGAATAACCTGTAAAACATAATTGACCAAATAAAAAGATTCACATAATAAATAAAACAACAAAAACGAAGTCCATACTATAACAAATAAATAAAAAATTACAATATCCTAAAATAAAACAAAGTTGATACTAGAACTTCATAAATATCCATATCACAAATACATAGAAGAAATAAAATGAAAACAACGTCTAGAACACATCTGGAACATAACATCTTCAACAATTGTCCAAGCTCATCTTCGAACAACATTCTACAATAAAACAAAAACATTCAAATGTCATAATCGATAAACATCCACAATACGTTCAAACTTCATAAACAAAAATATCTATAACACATTAGAATTTCGTAAACATTTATAAACACACAAGAACTCCAAGTTCAACGATAAGACGAATGTAATGAAACTCTACCCACCCCCAACGAAAAACATGGAACCTCCCGAACATCAAAAAACACACAAATTTCATAAACAAGAACCAACGCACATAAAACTCAAACTTTGTCCCCAAAATGGTTTAACTAATCTCAACCCACCCCCACAACACATTAGAATTTCATAAATATTCATAAACACACAATAACTCCAACTTGAATGACAAAATGAGTGTAATGAAACTTTACCCACCCCTCACGACAAACATGGAACATCCCGAACATCAAAAAATACACAAATATCATAAATAAGAACCAATACACATAAAACTCAAACTTTGTCCCCAAAATGGTTTAAACCAATCTAAACCCACCCCCCACAACATATTAGAACTTCATAAACATTCATAAACACATAAGAACTCCAAGTTCAACGATAAGACGAGTGTAATGAAACGCTACCCACCCCCACGACAAATATGGGACCTCCTGAACATAAAAAAACACACAATTATCATAAACAAGAACCAACACACATAGAACTCAAACTTTGTCTCCAAAATGGTTTAAACCAATCTTAACCCACCCCTCACAACACATTAGAACTTCATAAACATTCATAAACACACAAGAACTCCAAGTTCAACGACAAGACGAGTGTAATGAAACTCTACCCACCCCCCACGACAAACTGGAACCTCCTGAACATAAAAAAATACACAAATATCATAAACAATAACCAACACACATAAAACTCGAACTTTATCCTCAAGATGGTTTAAACCAATCTCAACCCACCCCCACAACACATTAGAACTTCATAAATATTCATAAACACACAAGAACTCCAAGCTCAATGACAAGACGAGTGTAATGAAACTCTACCCATCCCCCACAACAAACATGGAACCTCCTGAACATCAAAAAATACACAAATTTCATAAACAAGAACCAACATACATAAAACTCAAACTTTGTCCCCAAAATGGTTCAAACCAATCTCAACCCACCTCCCACAACACATTAAAACTTCATAAACATTCATAAACACACAAGAACTCCAAGTTCAACGACAAGACGAGTGTAATGAAACTCTACCCAGCCCCCACGACAAACATGAAACCCCCCGAACATCAAAAAACACACAAATTTCATAAACAAGAACCAACAAACATAAAACTCAAACTTTGTTTACAAAATAGTTTAAACCAATCTCAACCCACCCCCCACAACACATTAGAACTTCATAAATATTCATAAACACACAAGAACTCTAAGCTCAACGACAAGACGAGTGTAATGAAACTCTACCCACCCCCAACGATAAACATGTAACCTCCCGAACATAAAAAAACATACAAGTTTCATAACTGCAGGATACCAAATAAAAAAACACACAAAACGACAAAAGCACATCAAAATCCAGTTGTTTGACTACCATAACTGCAGGATAGCCAAGAATTCTTTATCATAAAGTTACTTAAGACATAACTACTTTGCTACCATAACTGCAGGATAGCAACATATTAGACAACTAAATAATGTAGTAATCATACCTAATTCGATGAGTCTCCTCTATGTGATCGTATCATGTCTTCAATCATTTTTTTCATTTCTTCCATTTGTCTTGCATGATCCTCTTTCATTTGTTTCTGAACATCTTCAAGTTCCTTAATCCTTGACTGAGACTGTTCGAAATTGGCTCTCAATTCCTCCATTCCCTTATCCGTTCCTTGAGTAGATGACGAGCTTGATGAGATGCTACCCTTATTGACTTAGGTTTAGGGCCCCAACCTAGGCCTTTTGAATATCCGGGTCGTCTACCGAAAACCGTCTCACAGATTTCAGCCCCTGTTAATGGTTGAGAACCTTCTAGAGTGGGGTTGGATTGTAATTCCAACATTTGATTCTAGACATATTAATTAAATATGTAAGAACGAGCGACTAAAGTTAGAAATGAAAAACAACACGATAGTAAAGCAAAAAATGTTACATGTGCATTTTCAGCTGCCTCGTTCACGAGCTTGCCACCTTTAGAGTGTGTTTCCCTAAATAGGTCAACACATCCTATTTCTCGACCTTCCTTTGCCTGCAACTCTGCCTGAATTTGTAGAAATGACTTCGATTTGCCTACGTGGTCGAACGGTAATTTCTCTCTATTATTCTTGTTCATCATAGACATTTCCTACATTTCAACAAAAAAATAAATATCAAAAGTGTAATATATTAGTAAATGCAGCAAATGACACATGCCCTAAATATTCTACCTGAAACGCTTCACTCTTGAAGCGGTCACACAAAAAATACCAATCTTCTGGCCTATTTTTAAGCCAGTTGGGCAAGTAGACACATGTTTGCTGAGGATCTCCACATTTCCTGTAATGTCTGTGCAAATATACTCTAAATTATTTGAAGGAGTTTTGCATTTGATGTTCTATAAAATGGTTAATTCGTTGACTGGACAGATTAAGTTTGAAATGAGGCTACAAAAGAATGAAGGAAGAATTAGTATAGATGACGTTCATGACTCTTAATCTACAATTGACTCTAAAAGAATAAACTTATAATTACTTACCAACAATTGACTCTTAGCCAATTCTATAAACTCGTTTGGAACCTCAGCAAAAGTACGACATCGTATTGGAAATACAGATCTCATGGTAACACCGATCGCATTACTAAATCGTTCTGAATGTTGAGATATTGGTTTTTCTCCCCCTCATTTATCACTATTGTAATTCTGCCATGTTTTTGGACATATTTTTCCAACTCGATGTTTCGCGAATGCTCGCGTTTTCTCCGAGTGGATGCTGAGCTACTATCTGAGGAATAAAAAATTTAAAACAGTTTATGATGTATTTTAGTTAACAGAATATATTTCAAAATATACTAACCTAAAGTATCACCCACAGAAGATCCCGTGTTGCTTAGATATATCTTCTTGAATTCTTCATCGGCCACTTGTTGCCTATTAGGAGTTGACATCGTATCTATACAAACACAAAAAAGACAACACAATATTAAATTAATATGAAATACGTGTAAATAGAGAAAAAGAGAATTGAGTAGATACATCATTACTCATCATCGTAATCTAATTCAAATTATTCATTAGCATTTGAACTGTTATTGGGAAATAATTATTCTTCATCATCATCGTTTATGAAGTCATGATTGCCATGTACAATAATTGGTCTTTCCACAACTGTAGGATCAACGTCAACTCTGCATAAAGTAACCTCCTCAATGGTTTCATCCACTCGGACTCCACCAATAATGTGAAACCGCTTATTTTGTTACCAACATCATCCACTTTGGTACATCCCATATTCGCTTATTTTGGACTACTTGAACAACTTTCCAATTGTTACCATATTCAATGTCATCAATGTAAAAGAATTTTCGTGCTTGGATAGCAAAGATGAAAGGCTCATCGATATACCAAAAGTGTAATGTATTGATCGATTTGTATCCTAAATCCACATGTGTCCTATTACTTTTGTTGCTATTTGTGTCAAACCATCTATACTTCAACAAAAAAAAAAAAAAAACACGTCTTTTGTTCGCATATTGAAAATCTAATACTTCGTCTACAACACCATAGAAATTGTTATCCACACTTGCGTTCTCACTGATCTCCCGGGCCACTAGGACTCCACTATTTTGTGTAGCTCGACGATTATCACGCTCTACGGTGTGAAATCGTACCCCATTAACAAATTAATCCATTGTAAGTGCGCACCTCAGACAAAGGTCCCATTGGACGTGAAAAGAAATCATCGGAGATATCTTCTCTCACGCGCCGTTGTAGAACCTGATAATTAATTATACATTAAAAATGACTACGAAAAATGAATCATCTCTCAAATGTTGCCTACAAAATGACTATGTATACCTGAGATCTGAACCAATCGAATGCGTTGATGTTTTATATATAAGTCAGGCGCTTTGAGCTTCACGATGAATTAACCTCAAATGTTGCCTATAAAATTGATCATTTGAAAGTTATATCAAAGGATTCACCCTATAACTTAAAAAAAGAAAAAGTTTGAAATGTACTTGCGATAGTCTTTTATTTCTTTACAATTGTTGAGAATGTACCAATGTGCAATACGTTGTTCCTCCGTTGATAGCATCCGTAAAGTTGACGCCCCTAATGATCGTTTCCTCTGCCTAAATAATTCGAATTCACCAAATATCTCATGATCGGGAACGTTATCATCATTTCGTTCATCTCTATTGAATCTCGTTTCAATCCCACATAGATATTGCGAGCAGAAAGTTCCATGATTCATTCATTGCATATGCTTCCGCTATAGACCCATCGGGACGTGCTTTATTCCGTACAAATTGTTTTAATGTTCGTAAACTTCTTTCAATAGGATACATCCAACTATAACTAAATGGACCCACCACTTTGGTTTCATATGATAGATGAACTGTAAGGTGTACCATTACATCGAAGAAGGCAAGCATAAATATTTTCTCCAACTTACAAAGTATGACTATGATATCTACTTGTAGTATGTTCAAATCACTTACACATATTGTCTTTGTACATAAGTCACGAAAGAATGTACACAATTCAACAATAGTAGTGGATACGTTCTTCGGTAGGTATGCTCGAATACCAATAGGGAGTAGTCTGTGAAGCAACACATGATAGTCATGTGTTTTCAGCCCCGATATTTTTTCATCTTTGTCATTCACACATCGTGTTATGTTAGACACAAATCCATCAGGAAATTTCACTGATTTCAAATACTTACAAAAAGAATTTCGTTCACCATTAGTTAATGCGTATGGTTTTACAAATTTATTATCGACCTGTATCAAGTGTAGGTTCTTTCTTATCTTCAAATCTTGTAAATCTAATCGAGCGTTCGTTGTATCCTTTGTCCTTCCTTCAATATTTAACAATGTGCCCACTAAATTGTTGTATACATTTTTTTTCAATATGCATTACATCTAATTTATGTCGTAACAATAGTCTGGACCAATATGGAAGTTGGAAAAAAATACGTCTCTTAGTCTAGTTTAGAAATTTTTTTTTTTTAATCTTGCTTCGATGGATGTTTGATAAGCATAAAAAATTTTAGCATATTTATTTTTTGTAAGATCTCTTCTCCATTCATTACGACTGAAGAAGGTCTACGTTCAACTTTTCCATCATGTTGTCTACTTTGACAACAACTATGATTCTCTGGAAGATAATGTCGATGTCCTATAAATGATATTTTTCCTCTTATCCCAAAGGACGAATTATCTTCTTTGCATATTGAACATACTTGATAACCTTTTGTACTCCACCCAGATAGGTCATCATACACAGGGAAGTCATTAATCGTCCATAATAAGGTAGCATATAGTTGAAAAAACTCACCAGTAACAGAATAATAAGTTTGCACACCAATTGTCTATAACTCTTTCAACTCTTCAATCAATGGCTGCAAGTAAACATCAATTTCCTTTCCAGGAGATTTTGGACCAGGTATAAGCAAAGACATGAAGAAGTTTGTTTCCTTCATGCATTTCCAAGGGGGCAAATTATAAGGAATTATCACCACAGGCCACATACTATAAGAAGTGCTCATATTTCTAAATGGATTGAACCCATATGAAGCTAATCCCAAACGAACATTTCGGGGATCTAAAGCGAAATGAGAAAATTCATGATCAAAATGTTTCCACCTCTCTGCATCAGCTGGATGTCGCAATACATCCTCCGTTTTAACTCGCTTATCTTTATGCCATCTCATGTCAGAAGTGCCTTCTTTTGATGCAAACAATCATTTTAATCTCGGTATCAATGAAAAATGACGTAATACCTTATGTGGTCTTTTTTTTACCATTACCATCATTAACTTTGTACTGAGACTCACCACAAACGGGGCATTGTTGCAAATCTGCAAACTCTTTCCAATATAATACACAATCATATTTGCACGCATGAATAGACTCATAACCTAGGCCTAAATCATGCAATTTTCGTTTGGCTTCATAAAAGGAAGTAGGTATAGAGGTGCCAACTGGAAACGCTGCTTTTTAACAATTCTAGCAACATGTCAAACGATTTGTTATTCTAACCATTGAGAACTTTGATATGCATCAACTTCGCTAAAAAGTTCAAGGACGAAAATTGCGAACAACCAGAGTATAATTCATTAAGTGCTTCGGTCATTAAATCCTCAAATAAGTTCGTGGTATCTCTTTCTTGACCATTAGAGGGCATTTCATTCTCAATGCTTTCTTCTTTTGCATTTTCGTTTTTAATTGGAACTTGTAAATCGTTTATAAGATTCAACATCACATTTTCTTCGACAACATTACTCTCTATACTATATACTTCAACATTCTGTATTGAATGAGTTGTATGACTTTCAAAACTTCTAGATAATTTACTGACACTTCATGATATACCCATTCACAGTATGAGAGAGATATTCCATATGTTAATAGATGTTGTTCCACGATATCTATTTTTTCCCAAATTGAATTCATACAATTCTTGCATGGACATCTTATTCGTCTGGAATCATTAACATGAAACTTCGCCATATCTAAAAATTGGGATACTCCTTCTCTATACTCCACTGATAACTTATTCCTTAGTTTAATCTATTCTTTATTCATCATTAAAAATAAATCTGTTCTGACCAACTTGTAATCCAAAACAATAACCTGGATTAGAAGACAAAGTACAAAGTCTTTATTAAGCATGAATTTTGATTAACTTAATACAAAATTCCAAGTTTGTTTGGAGTATTTAAAATTTTAAATAATTTATAATAGGTGATTTAGCTTTTTTTGCCCTTAATGTTATTGATTTTCCCCCCTAAACTAAGTCCAAAATTAAGTAAATTATAACATCCATAATCCAAAAAATTGCATAAATGGAAACATCCACAATCCATGGTTTAAATAAAAAACAATGCACAATAACATCCATAATCCAAAAAATTGCATAAATTGAAACATTCACAATCCATGGCTTAAATAAAAAACAATGCTAATTAAAAACAATCCACAATAACATTCACAATAAAGAAAACTCAACCCACAATAACATGCTATAAATTAAAAATAATGATTTAAATTAATATACAAATATGAGAAAATAAAGGGGGAAGATTACCGGCAGGCGGCAGCTGGCGGTTGAAGGAAGGGAGGTAGCGGTGGCTGGACTAGATAGCGGCTGCTGCTTGAAGAAGCAAAACGCAAAGGGAAAGGGAGAGGGATTGGTGAGGGAGGGAGGGGGGGAGAGGGATCGGCGAGGGAGGGAGTGGGGGGAGGAGATCGGAGAGGGAGGGAGTGGGGGGAGGATATCGGCGGGGAAAAAGGATGGGAAAGTGAGAGGGATTGGCAAAGGGAAAGGGAGAGGGATCGGTGGCGGCAACGGGTTACCTAGGGTTAAAAATGGGAAGAATGGGGAAAATGAAGAAGAAGGGATCTGGTTTTTACCAGATCCCATCTCCCGACGCCACCTGACGGGCTTCGGGAGATCCGTCGGGAGTCAGTTAGGGTATGGCGTCGAGAGTTTCTTGGAACTCCCGATGCCTATTTTATTCGTCGGGAGTTCCCTAGGAATTCCCGATGGTTCTTTACGGCATCAGGAGGTCGAGAGACACCCTGTCTCTCGACGACCGATTTAGGCGTCGGGGGAGTTCATTTTTCTTATAGTACATGTATATTCCGATCCAAGAGGACGGAGGTTTAATCCCCCATCCCACAATTGTTGTACTAAGAAAATATGAATGGATGGATTCTTAACATTAGAAAGACCATCCATGTTTACAATAATCAACAATTTAACTATACATATCATTAAAAAGATGCTTAATAACGACAAAAATATCATTTTCTTAAATTGGTTTACCCTATGCATATATATATATATATATATATATATATATATATATATATATATATATATATATATATATATTTGCTATTGGCTTTGAAAACATAATTACTACTCGTTAAGGGTTTAGGAGCCAAATAAAGTAGGACTCAATATTTAAATTTGTTCGAAAAATGATATTCTACTTACGTCAGTCGCGTGTGAACTTATCACCTTGTTCCTGGATTGCATGCGAATGCTTGACGTTCAAATGAATTCTTGTTTATTCTGCCCATTCTTTATCAAACACAATTACAATTTTTTCTTTTTTTTTTTTTTTTATGATTTTCCCTTCATTTGAATTATTCTTTTCACATCTTGCTCTCGTTTTTTTCTCTCGCTTAATTTATAGTTTTTTCCCTTCAGTATTTTTCCTTCATTTGATTTCTCGCTCTTATTTCTTCCTCTCGCTTCTTTTTCTCATTCTAATTCATGCTCCAACTTGCATCTTTGATTCAAGATGAAGAAAAGGTGGTGGCATAAACAGAAGAAATCGCTAGAAAAGAGGGCGAGTGTGGATATTCATGTTGGGGTATATGCTATATTGAACCAATGACATCTACACATTTGATTTTTTGATGTTTTATTTAGAACTTGTATTAACAAATATATAAAATTAGCTATAGTAGGCATAAGTCAATTGACATAAATATGTATCATTGATTCAAATATTTTAGACTTTAATTTTGAATATAACCCGTATTGATCTCAACAAAATATTTAAAGAAACAAGTATATAAAATTATTAAAAAAGTTCTAACTGGAATTTATGTAATTAAACATCAATTTCGAAGAATTTTCTTAGAAAAAAAAAAAAGCTTGCATGACCTTTTTCTTTTCCTCTCTCCCTAGAAAAAACATGTTTCTTTGTTTGTTTGTTTTCATATCTTTTTAGGAGTGAATTGTCAAATACCATAAATTTGATCATAGTTCTCTCCATTCATTTTCTTTTTTACTAAATGACTACACATTTTCATACTTTTTGTTTGATGTGTTCTCTTACAATATTTAAACCTAGATCAATTTAGGTTTTGGGTATTAAACTCAATGAATTTTTAAGTTTTTATACAGTTTATAACCATAATTGAAATAACACGAAAAAACATATAAAAACAAGTAGTTATGTAGCTAAAACGGAGTATCGACAGAGATATGACTAAAATAAAATTGCAAAGCAAGAGTTTTTCCATTCCGATTGGAAAATTACTCAAAGGAACATTGTTCGAAACGACTTTGAAATTATTAAAATCATGTTTGTTATGTTCAAACTTAATATGAAGTACACATTCGATTACTCAAAAGCAATTCAATGTTAATTTTAAACCAACTTCTAAATTTTTTTTGTACACTTTTAAACACAATTTCATTATACCAAAATTAATTTTGAAGGATTAAAAATATTTTTTCAAGTGATTTTAAAAATAATAAAAGTGAATTTAACCACTTTAGAATTACTCCCAAACATGTCATTATTTCAAGTCGATCCTTATTATTTTGATGTTGTGGATATTTATTTCATTTATAAAAGTTGTAATTTTGAATGCTCCCACCCTTATATTAGGGGTATTTAAAAAACTCGATGACCTAAAAAAACCGATCAATTCAACCCAACCCGTACGGTCTGAGTTGGATTATCAACTCATTTGGGTTCATATAAATGAAAATTTTATGGGTTGGGTTGGTTCATGGGTTCACCAAATATAATCCAAACCAATCCGAATTTATTATTAACTTTAAAATATATTTTTTATTACTTATAACATAATTATTTATACATATATTTATTTTAATTTTATTTAATTCAAATATTTTTTAAATAATTTATTTTTCAACAAAGTAGTTTCTTTGCACTTTAGAAGTAAAATTTCCACTATATTTGTTTTTTTTTAGAACAAAATTTTAAATAAATGACCCGATTAATCCGAACCAATCAAACCCAAATATTTCATGGGTTGGGTTGGGTTTATTTTTTAATAAGTGTTATTTGGGTTGAAAAAATTTACAGTTGGGTTGGATGTAAAAAGTCTTTCAATCCAATCCAACCCAACCTATGAACACTTCTACTTTATATTATGAACATTTTTAATTGAAAAAAAAATAATTTAGGATATAGACTTTAAAAACTACGTTTTTATGTTTTCCATTTAAATAAGCCAGTCTTGTAATTTTGAATTGTACTATAAATTTATTATTTATTCTCAATTAAGTTATTTCATTTAAAAAAAACAAATAAGCAAACAAAAAATATGCAAAATAAGTTGGTGCTTCACACAAACTTAAATAAAAGATTTTTTTTTTTCAAGTTCAATCATGAAAGGAATTAATCGATTTTAAATACACACTTAAATAAAAAATATATTTTTTTTTCCTTTATTCAACAATGAAAGGAATCGATTGATTTTTAATTCCAAAAACGAATTGATGTTTAGATCATTGTAACATTAAAAAACAAAAATTTAACTCAACTAGAAAAAATTAGTGTATCGATTTTGGCTAAGTAAGAAGTCGCTAATTTAAAATCAAGAAACGGTTTGATCATGACGATTTTAGAAAGAAATTTCAAATAGGAAAGTTTGCAGTTTCATATTTTTTCCATTTTTAAGAATTTCCAATTCGATTATTTTCCAAGAATATACGAATTATTGATGGTATCTAAACCTATTACCACGATATAAAAAATTAATTTAAATTTCATGCCCCAAATGAAAAAAAAAAATGAAATTCCCCTTCACACAGTACACTTGTTTTAGCTTTAGCTTCTGTTGGTGGACGTGGAATAATTACGCGTGGGAAGAATCAAATTAAAACTTCGCCTCGAAGCGAGCCCATCGAGGCGCCAAAAAGCACTTCGATTATCCTCCGCCTGTTCGCAATAATTTTCATTGCTTTTGTTTATCCAAGTGGGTTGCAGCGCCCGCGTCCACTATTTTCTCATTGCCGCTGCCAGTGACGTCATTTCACCCCACTCCTACCGAGCACACGCACACCCAGGTTAGTACTCTTCGAAGATCCTTTTACGATTCTTTTGGCGTTGGAGATGTTTGTTGTTGTTGTTGTTTTTTTTTTTTTTTGAGTTTATTTCATTTTCATTCCGATGAATGTCGGCTTTGTTTGAAGCTTGTGTTCTTCCCAGGTTGAAATTTGTATATATTTGTTTGTGATTTCAGTTCTAGCTTCGTTAACTTCTGCATTTTGATCGGGAGTCCGTTTCTTGTTCGACATTTTGATTCTTTCTGTTGTGCTATTTGGTTCCCAGTATTTTCCTTTTCTGTTTCTTTCACTATCTTTCGGATCTTTATTTGGTTTTCATGTGTGTTTGTGAATGTATATAGAGAATGAAACAGCGAAATCAAGTATTGTCACTAAGATACTTCATGGATATACGCTGACGAACTGGTAATTTCTTTCATGAGATGCTCCGACTTTTAAGAATACAGGCTTCAGTGGGACATTGGATTAATCAAGGCACTGTTGTAATGAAAAGATGTTGTTGGATCGATACAATTGACACCCATTCTTAGAGTCATAGCATTTTCTCCACCCACTTGGTTTTGAGTATTGTAGGCCAACTTAATCACATCACATAGAAAACTAAAAGATTTTACATGTACAATCATTCGATTGTTTTTTGATTTTTTTCCCTTTTATCGGCTATAACTTATTTTCTTGGTTTCTGGCAGTTATTTACTGGTTTACGTATGAATCTACAAAGTACATAACGCTAACCACTTTGATCCTTTATTTGGGATGTGTTAGTTATTAATATTACTGTTATCTCTATGATTTTATTGGTTTCCATCATGATTCATGGTTAACCCCGGAAATAATGGAAATAATTTCACATTTCAGTTTTAACTTTTTGTGCAAGTTGCTCGCTGTAGAAATTTTAACTTTTAGTGTAAGTTGCTCACTGTAGAAATGTATTTGATATTTGGTTTGCCACTTTCTATGATTTGAAAAGAATGACAGGGAAGGAAACATATGGAGTGAGTGCATCAAAGTGTGCCGAGGAGGATGTTGCGCTAAAGTCTTTGATCGATGCTTTTGGCTCTGCATTTTCACTTCAGGAAATAGCTTCTGCTTATTTTGAGGCAGGCCATAAGGCAGACTTGGCAGGTGAAATCCTATTTCAAATGCAGGGAAGCACCTCTAGCTCTGCATCAAATGGTGAGGTTAGAAATGGAGATAATTTGGCTAAGGGTAAGGTGTCTGAGAGGTCATATCAGGTCAAAGGGAACCTGAAAACTGCAAAGTTAAAGGTTCAGCCTTTTTCAACAGGCACAGTTTCCAACATTATCGGTAAAGAATTTGCTTGTTCTAAGCCATCGGCAAATAAGTTTACCAAGGTATATAAACCGGTAAAGGTGGGAGTAAAGGTTTTGCATGAATCTTCATGTGAAGGAGATTGTACAAGTTTACCCAGTGACTTCCACCTGCATCATGATATGGAAGATTTTCTCTTCAAAATGCTTGGGGATGGGTTCAGTCTGAAAAGGGAAGTAATCCGAGAAGTTATTGGTAGGCTGTTATCTCTATCTTTGCCAGTTATCTTCAATCTTACCTCCCAAGTATCAACTCATTGGACAATAACTACATATCTTATGTTTGTCTTGGAGAGATTGCTCTAGTCTGATTGCTTCTATGTTATTTTTGGGAGTTTATTCTGTTGACGTAATTGTAGTTTGGATCAAGTAGACTAAAATTTTTACTGTCTTGCAGAATGGGTTTGATCTTACTCGCATTATGTACCCAAAGACCATGAAAGTTTAATTGTGCATGAAGACTGTTAGAATCAATGGCCGTCTTTAGAATCGTGTTAGAATTTAGTGGGTCAGAGCTGTCCCTTCGGGGACATCCGATAGAATTGGAAAGAATTTAGTGGGTCAGAACTCTACAATGATTATCATAGTTATGTCATATATTTATCCAAGTGTAAGATTATCTTTTGGCCTTTTGAAATCTAAGCCATGTTGAGATTCAATTAAATATTTCAGAACTCTTTACTTCAGTACTTTTAGAGAACTTTTTTGTTTTCTTGTTTCATCTCAATTTTAAGCATTGTGAAGACGTAGGAACTTCGTTAGTTAGCATCTTAAATATAAAAGCAACGAACCAACAGCAGCCTTGGAATTTCTGTTCTAGTAGTAGTCATTTCAGCGCTTTAACTAGTTTCTGCCTTTCCGAGGAACATACGCTTCAAGTCAACATTATTGGTTGCAACTAATGTTGAATTACATGAGTAATAACTCCACTGAGGCCGACCTACTGAAAACTTTCTATCCTATTGTGACATGAATTTCATTGTATTCCTCAATTCTAGCATTACGTAAGTGATTGAAATGAAATTAGGATTTTATTTCTTCAAATAGAAATTCCTTAGTGAATTATGGTTCTATCATATCATAGTAAAGTAATTGTTTAAATGTTCTTCATTTTTTAGGATTCTGTTAGTCTCTGTAACCTTTCTGCTTGATATCCAAGATTTATTTATATTACCGATTGTTTGAAATATGTATATAAAAGCTAATTCTGCATGCTATGCTATGCTTTTAGTATTTGCCCCATCCAGATGTACAAAGGAAAGTTGTCGTGGCCTGCAGGCAACTTGATTTGGAAAACGAAAATTATTTCAGTATATATAAGCCTTAGAAGAGAGTTAAAAAAAAAGAAAAAGATCGATTAATATAAAAATTGCAATATATTGCAGTAGAATTTTATAGTTTGTTGTTTACTAGTATAAGTATGGATACTGGCTTCTTATTGAAATGCTCACTACTATTGATTAATATATTACCAGTTAATAGGATTTGTTTTATTACTGCAGGCAGTTGTGGATATGATATGAAAAAGGTATGCAAAATGCCAGTTTTAATGGCTTTTCCAGTCTCTGATGGTTTTCGAGAATTGCAATCCTGAATGGAGTTCGTATTCCCTTTATGGCCTTCAGTAGTTTTCTGATAACTCCTGCTCTCCCTGACTTGGATATTTCACGACCTCTTGAAATTTATTTCCCACCTCTATTTCTTCTTTAGTTAATATCCATGTTGCAGATGCTCCTCTTGTTATGGGCTTCGGCATTTATTTTTTCTTTTAAAAAATTTACTTTTTATAACTCTCTCTCACAAATTTGATATGTCACGACTTCTTGAAATTTATTGCCCAACTGTATTACTTCCGGGAAATATTCCAGAATTAATCCAAGAATTTAGTTGGCCAAATTAATTAACTGATTTGAAATGCCGCATGCTAACCTGAGACTGGTAGGGTGTTGCCGTGATGGGGTTGCCAGTAAAACATAGGTATCAAATGGCCTTGCACGGCAGATAAGGCTGTGAATACCTATGATGGGGTGTGAGATCTTAACTTTAGAAACATTGAAGTGCATAATTTGCATATACTCGTCGTTCGATTTAAAATGACATTTTAGATAATGTCTTGTGTAGAAAAGCACTTGCTGGTGCTGCCACTTACATCCATGTTTTGAAGACACTTGCCTACTGATTCTGAAGTCTTGAATTTAGTTTCGTGTGATGATTTATAATCATTATGAAAGTTATATAATTTTTCTGTTTCTCATTAGAAAAAAACAAATATTTTGCGAGTGAC
Source organism: Benincasa hispida (assembly GCF_027475165.1). Classification (NCBI taxonomy): domain Eukaryota; kingdom Viridiplantae; phylum Streptophyta; class Magnoliopsida; order Cucurbitales; family Cucurbitaceae; genus Benincasa; species Benincasa hispida. Next base: position 10,219,894 of record NC_143480.1, on the reverse strand, counting down.
ATGATGATTCAATCATCTTGTATCTTCCTTAAAATATCTGCTCTCTAACAGCACGAGCAGACATGTTGTATTACGTTTTGCTCGTCTATTTCTTAGCTATCATTTCAAGTAAGACTTCTCAAGAATATCCTTTTGAGGTTTCAGAGCATGGAGAATTTGCTTAATCGGTCAACAACACCAGCGAAGGAAAGACTTGGTTCGGGTAATAAGTCCACTGACATGGTTAGTATGACTTCAGTACTTGTTTTCATGTAGCAAATAGTTTGAATAGTTGTTATACTGTTAAACTCATGAAACTTTTGTAGGTTCTTTGCTGGTTAGAGTTATGGTGAAAGTGGCTATTATAACTTATAAGTTATATCATTGTGTGAATATAGAATTATCTTTTTACTTTGTGAGATATAAGTTATGTTGTGTCAGTTTCCTTCTGTTTTGAATACTCTTACGTGGTATTAAAGTCTCCAAAGTTCTCTTTCCTTCCACAATCAGCGTTTTCAAAGTTGAGCATGGGTGGATCGCTTGTGGTGATAGGTGAGACAAGATGCGGTTGTCTATGGAAGCACCTTTACTCAGGCAAACTGCCTAGGTCATGTCACCATTTTGATCAACTTTTGGTTTGCTTATCAAAGAAAACCGGACCTTTCACATTTTTTAGTACTTCTGATTATAACTTTAATTATTATTATTACTTTACTATTTCTTTTAAGAATTATTATTCTCTTGAAAATATGTAGCAAAGTAATATGTGAAATAAGATCTTATTTATGCCTAATCCAAAAAGAAAAAAAGATCTTTATGCCCAAGTTTATGTTTTAATGTTAAATAGTGACATGCATGCATGTGTTATATATGTATGGGTGTATCTATGTATATGCACGGCTTGTATACTTATGTATAATAAATATTTTTCTGCCAACTTGAGAATAGCTTAACTCTTAAGGCAAATACTCTCAACAAGTGGTCAAATGTTCAAATTTTCCCTCCCCATATTGTTGAAGCTCCCGAAAAAAGAAAAAAGAAACCCTCACTTCACTCTGACTGTGTTTTTTATGTGCCCCTCACCTCCAATCCAGCAGACAAGAAACTTGTCTTGTAATGCATCACTTTGGGAACATTGTGCACAACTTCACACAGTATTGTTTTTTAATTTGGTACATTTTTTTTTCTAATTCTCAATAATACAAGTTAGTGGCTGTTAGTTGCACTTTGACCTATTGTAAATGTAAAGGCTTTGATGGGTAGGACTAACTTTTAGATTATTTTTCATAATTTCAGGGGAAGTAAAGCTTTGTTGTACTTTTGAATGTGTTTTCTTTCTTACCCGAGTGATTTCCTTTTCCAGACTGCAGCTTCGTGTTCAAGATCAGATTTAATTTCGTGTCAGAGAAATAAGGCTGACAACCATTATACTGGAGGGTAAATATCTTTCCTTGATCTGTTCACTCCTTAGACTGGAGGATAATATCTTTCCAATTGCAGCTGGTAGCTTGGGTGTCATTGTTAAAACTAGAAAGACAACAACAACCTTCTTCTTTTCTTTCTTTCTTTCTTTTCTTTTCTTTTCTTTTTTTCTTTTTTTTTTCTTTTTTTTTTTTACTATTCTTTTAGAACAGATATTATGTTCAGGATTTTACTTGATTCTGGGCAAGACTTTTTAATGTACAAATTTAACTTATTATTTGTTCCTGAAATTAATGTTCATTTTTTGGTCATCTAGGAATGGAAATATGGCCTCAAGCAAAAAAGTCTTGGAGTTGACTAACCTGGAGAAGACCAGAAGTGATCTTCAAAAGGAGATTTTGATTGCATTATTTGATGCTTCTGAGGAACCAGAAGAGGAGTCACCACGAAGAACAGTACCAAGGAGGAAGCAGTTTAAAGCATATGGACAATTGGTGAGCGAACCGTTCGAAGATATGGATGCGGAGCATGAAAAGCTTGTGCAGTACAAGGAGCAAATTGATTTGGATGGTAACATCGGAATTATTTTTTTTTAACATCTATTTATGGAGTCTTAGAAGCTTGAAGATTGGCTGTGAATTCTGATGAAAATAGATTAGCAATGTCAATTTTCTTACTTTCTGAACTCTTAATATTCTATATCTTATAATGATTAAAGTTTCTAACGGTATCATTGATAGTATTAGTAAATTACTAAAATTTACAAGTATTTTAGTTTTTGTAACTGATTGCTTTCAGGATTGACATATCATATCTTATCAGTAATCATGTGTAATATTTTAAAGAAATCAGAAAGCTCCATGGGATTGCATCATTTAGCATAACAAATGGGTAAATGAAGTAGATTGGTGGCGCATATATTATTGAATTTTTCTAGGGTAAGTGCTCCTGCACAGTTCAAGAAGTACTGAATAATCCTGTTATGTAAGACCCGTTAAAAGAGTATGCTGGGAATGTAATTGATCCTAGTTTGAGTTCATTTCTATATGTTCTAATCAGTAATTTTGGCCATTACAATATTCATGATCCACCAGTACACTACAAATTGCAGTTGAGGTCGAGGATGAAGAAAATAGCTACCAGCTTCTTCGTAAAGCTGTTAGGGAGTACCGGCGGACAATGAAGGAATATTATGCAGCGGTAGGTAGACTTTGTGCGTGTGCCTTTTTTTAACTTTTCCACACTTGTTGTAGTTTGCCATAAATTGATTTTTCCTGCGTCATTTGAGTCACTTCTAAGATGAGAAAATTAATTTGTTCACACTTCATAGGCCATAGATGCATTTGCTAAAGGGGATTCTGTTCGTGCAGTCAAACTCATAGATGAGGTAATGGGGTAGTGTCTACTGTCTTATGTTTCAATTTGTTTTTGTGTATTAGAAAAACAGAACTATTTCATTGAACCGATGAGATGGCAAAAAGAAATTTTTAAAAGAAATTACCACAAAAAACCCGAAGGACAAAGGATTATAGAGAATTCTTCTCATTCGTAGCTGTATAAGAAGCTTGTATATTACAAAAGAAGGTAATGGGATAGTGTTTATTATCTTAAATTTCTATTTGTCTAATATATATTTATATATATATTAAAGAAACAAAAGCTATTTCATAGAAGAGGTGACATTGCAAAAAGAAAGGTCAGAAAGAAATTACCTCCGAACACCCCTAAGCGGGGAGAAAATTGCACTGTTGACCCATTTTGGAGACCCAAAATGACAAATGCCCCACTTTTTAAAATCTATTGTTAATTGACCTTTTGCTGACATCATGCATGTGTGACATTGTCAATTTGCCCTTCCTTCAAATTCTTCTCTTCTTCTTGGCGAGCTACTCTTTTTCTTTTTTTCCCTTCTTCTTCTTCCTCCTCTTCTTCTTCTCTAGAAAGCGACTTTTTTTTCCCTCTCTCCCCTTTTCTTCTTCTTCCTCTTCTTCTCTGGTGTTTTTCCTTTTTTTTCCCCTCTTCTTCTTCAGTGTATCTAACTTTGCCGAAAAACTACACTCTGCTCCAGCTGTGAGAGAGGAGAGTGATTTGTGAGTGAGGAAAAGAAGAGAGAGAGCTAGAGAGAGAGGGAGTGATTTGTGAGTGAGGAAAGGAAGAGAGAGCGAGAGATCAAGATGGCTTTTCTGTGTGCACGAGTTTATTTTGGTAATTTCACTTGAATGTGATGTCAGCAAAAGGTCATTTGTCATTTTTTCAAAAAACAGGGCATTTGTAATTTTGGTCCCAAATTTTGGGTTATCCCTACAAATTCCCCCCTAAACCAAAGGATTATAGGAATCTTTCCCATTTGTAACGGTATAAAAAACTGTATATTACAAAAGAAAAGATGAGGAACGTGATGAAGAAGCAAAGCATGTCATGAGGAGGTCTCAGATGAGATACCTTCCCAACGTCATTCTACATCCAGGAAGTATTTTATTTCTTTCCAACTAAACTTCTCTATGAAGAGCCCGTTTCTCCGAGTAATCTTATCTTAGCAAGCGTGTTATTGAGATTAGAGACACTATTCAACAGATGATGTTGGCAGTTATAACATTAAAACTAAAGCATGCTTGGTTTTAAAAATCTCAAACAATGGGGTGTGTTTTGATGGAGTTTTTAACCATCTGATCCTGTGTTGCTTAATGGTCATTGCACAAATGAAGTGAAGTTACAAGTATCCAATAGTTTCCTTCGACGAATACAATGTACTATTTTTTTTCAACTTAGGAAGTGAAATAGTAGTCCATTATTTTATATACGAAATGTTACCATAACCTTGTGGATGGGAATACAAACTCATGTTCCTATGATGTGCACGAGGTAGGGGCACTTTTATCATAAAAAAGCTCAAGAAGCAGATGAACAATCAAACCAGTTAATTTTTGAACCCAGGTTAGTGGTTACGGTCTCTACAAGTATGCTGTTTCAATCTATAGTGTTTTAAACGTTTGTAATTCAGTTTCAGGCTCATGTTTTCTGTTTTGTTAATAAGCAGAAATGCAGATACTGAAGAGGATGAAATATTGCTTGATTTGAATGACCTTGGTGGCAGGGAGGCAGTTAGCGTTTTAAAGTCTCAAATTTCTTCTCTCTCTGGAATCCCTTGTGAGTTCCTCTGTTTCTTTTCCCTTTTATTTATTTCTTCCAGTCCATCGATGCATTTTTTAGTTGTCCATATCATATATTGATACAACTTCCGTTTGTTTACTGATCAGCAATCAAACATCTTAAAGTAACCATGGAGGCAGATGATAAAGATACCTCAAAGCGGTCTTGTAGACGTTTGGTAAGACCTTAACCTGGAAACATTATCGCGTGGTTCATCCTTTTTTGTTGTTTTTTTTTGTCTTCTCAGTTTTTGGTCAAGGAGGGGATGAGGCATGAAACTGACGTTGGAACTTGCAGGTGGTGGAAGTATAAAAAAAAAAAAAACAATAATAAAGAAAAATAAACAAAAGAAAAGAAAAAGTTGTATTCAATTAGGTTATTAGGTGTAATGGTGCTAGACTCTGCCGGGCTTTTTTGCTCTCTGCTTTGCATATTACATAGATTAGTAGGAAACTGTAGTTCAACTAGTTAACACAAATACCTTTGATAAAAAACTTAGGGCTGTTTGGTAGAAATTTTGAAAACGAGGGATTTAATGAAACCAAAGTTGTATTTCATAATTTCAGATATGTATTTGATAGCATATTAAAAAATTGAATCATAATTTAAACAATTGTTTAAAATGTATTTGATACTACATAAAAATTAGTTGTAGTTACCCACTAATATTTAGTTGACAGTAAACTATAATTAATTTATTTATGAATATGATTTATATTTAGAGAAATTATAATTATTATTTTGTAATATTATGTAATTTATAATGCATTTCATAATACATATTATATATTTTTTTAAAAAGTTGAACACATTTGTGAAATTCAGTGAATTTAAAAACATAAATTAAAATATTGATTCTCTGTCCAACAGACTCTTAGAGATTTGAATTTCTACCCATGTTATTGAATTCAGAAGAGGGAACTGTAACTTGACCCATGTAGGTTATTAGTCACTGTTCACTGGGTTGTGCTCATACTCCGTCTCATTTGAACTTTTACATACATAAGCTTGAGTATTTGTCCAATGATAGTATTGGTACATGATTTAGCTTACATGTGAGTACATACTTTTAGAGTCTGGTTACATTATGAACTTTTATCTGAAATTTACTTGTTTTGTGATTTACTTCATCCTTTTGTTGTCCTTTTATGGGAAAGGTTATGAAGCTATTGGAGAAAGAGTCGATCGAGTGGACCGAGGAAGAAAATGGTGGTTCCATTCTAATTCGCTTGGATACTATTGATCGAAAACGGTTAAGTTTCGTCAAAAGAATGCATTGAGAACAAATGGGGAGAAAAAAAAAACCTCAAAACAAGAAATCGTTTGAAGATAATATATAATGCATTACAGGATTTGTATTTTTTGAATCTAAATCCGGCCCCAAGTGTTTGTTTTGGTGTATTGAGCTCGAGATTTGAGGCCACATCATTGGGGAGAAACCTTGAAGAAAATGAAAGTTTACATTTTTTGAAATTGCTTAATGCAACGAGCTTTTGAAAACTGTAAAATCGTGTGTATCTTTGAGATAGCTTTTAGGTTATAGAAATATTTTTGAAAAACACACCAAGCAGGACCAAACTCTCCCTATTATGTAGTGCATTTGTTACTTTTTCTTTTAAATTAAAGATGGTCATGTGTTGATGAATTAGAAAAGAGTGTAATTTGAACTCGATTGCTTGGTTCATGTTAATACCTTAACCAAATGTGTTCACATCGATAAATAACGTCATTCTCATATTTTTTTTTAGTACAGTAAATGTGAGTATTTGAACCATAGATTTTTTGGTTGCTAATACATTTGAATACTAGTTGAAGTATCTCTATTCACATTTATTAAACTATTTTTTTTTCAATATTTTAATTGTGATAAATCATTATTTATATTTTTGTTATTTTACTCATCAAAATTTGTAATTCTTCAATCTTTGTTCCATCTATCTTAGCCACTTTCTTGTGTAGCATTATGTTAAATGTCATTGTTAATGAAAATTATGATTATTATAATTCTCATCACTAGGTTTTCCTTTCTTGGATTTTCTATATTAATAACTCTTACTAGATTTTTCTGTGTTGGTTTCTTGATGTTTATTTATTCATCCCTTGTAAAGGTTAATTATTATTTTGATTATTCAATAATATGTACAAAATTCATCACATTAATATTTTAGTAACATGTTAATAATCAAATTCTATTAGCTTTGGTTAAACTTCCTTGCAAGTATAACTTGCAAGATCATAATTAAACATTTAAGTTTAAAATTTGAATAAGAACAATTCTCATAATTTATAACCAAAATGATCATTTAATATCTTGGTTACAATTTCCTAAAGATTCAATAAAAAAACAAGATGGACAAAATAGTAGTCCATTATCTTTTGTTTTTTAACCCATTTTAATAAAAGAACTCAAAGAAACAACTTTTATATTCATTAAATTTATGGTTAAATTAAAATTTAGTCTATAAACTTACCTTTGAACTTTATAAAGTGTAATAGATTTCTAAATTTTTAATTTTATATTTAGTTGGTCAATTGACATATTCAATATTTTTAAAATTTTCAATTTTTTTGGTATATAGGATTGAAAGCTGAGAGTAGAATTATACACAAGACTTCTTATATTTAATAGATCCGTTAATTAAAAAATTGTTGAATATATCATGATCTATTAGACATACATGAAATATTCAGAGACCCTATAGAAAATTTTAAAATTTGACGACAAATTGGCAAATTGAAAGTCTCATATTATTAAAGTTTCTTAAAAATTGAGACTTTTTAGATATTCAATTAAATTTAGGAATTAAATTGAAACTATATTTTTTAATTATCTATAGATATTCGAATATGTCCCTTTTTTTTTTTTTGCTCACTCCCGTGTAATTTAAATTCCAGCCTCCAATTCTTTCGAAAAAAGGTTCAGCTCTTCAATGGATTCTCATTGGCTTCATGGCGTTCTTTTTACGCTATCCTTTTCTAGCGTCATCTGTGTCTCTTTCCATTTGACCAATAAGTCAAGCCGAGCCTACTAGCCGGCGATTTCACTTTATTATAAGATAAAATGATGTCATCTACATTTCTTTCTAGTTTTGGAAATATAATATTTTTCAAATAATTTCAGCACCATTTTGGAGGATGTTTTATTTAAATATTGTAATTTGAAAAATTAATTAGTAAAATACATGGTTTTGAAAATATTTAGAGATTTATGGTAGTGCAACAACTTTTTAGAAAGTCGAAAGTAAAAAAAAAAAAAAAAATTAAAGAGCTAGGTCGAGGGTTGAAAACTCGATTAATATATATCGAGTGTTCAACTTTCGGCATACCCATCTGTCTGTCCAGGTCGTGACTTGAAGTCTTGACATGCTCTCATCTCGAGACTTAATCTTGACCTACACCGCCTGTCGAAGCCTGACATGCTCAAATTGTCAAGTCATCAGCTGTTCCATTTCGAGACTTGAAGTCTCGACCTACATGCTTTGCCAAATCCGCTGCATTGTCCATCTCTGCATTAGACGATCAATCTACACCTTTGATCAATTTTCCGTGACATGATGGTGGGCCGAGTTTTGAATACTTGACCTATCCCCTTTTAAACCTCTCTCCTTATAGAACCATCTCACTTCTGAATCTCACATATCTCAACTCCCAAATTCTACATCTCACAATTCCCTCTCAACTTCTCAATCTCAGAGATCACTCACTCATAGATTATTCACTTCCCCTCTTTCGATTTTTACTTCTAACTCACAGAATATTCTCTCTCCACAAGTCTTTCCCTTTTCTTCTCCCCATAATAATTACTAAATCCTTTTATTTTCCACATTGGTCCATCAAATTGTGAAGTTTGTACATTTACTCTACTAAATTTCTTTTTTTAAAAAATAATTACAAAATTTGTTCCTATCATTATACTATTATTTTTTAATAGTTCTTATTGTTGTTTGGGAAACAAAGAACCAAAAAGAGGTATACTTTCACTCAACTAAATTATTATTTATATATGTATAATTAAAAAATAAGCTATAGATACATATTCTCTTATTATTCTATTTGTTCGTAGTTTTTGTTACCGGATAACAAATAACAAAAAAAAAAAAAAAGAAAGAAAAAAGGAGGAATAGTTGTCATTTTGAGGGAAAAAAGTAGAACCGTTGTTGAATTTGTGAGTTTACTTTTTTATTTATTACTAGTTTTTTTGTTTTTAATATTTGTTGATATCTATATTATGCTAGATATACCATTTTAATTCATTATATATTGATATTAGTATTTTTTAGTATTAGTTATATATTGATGTTAGTAGATCTACCACGTTAAATGTTTTTAATAGTCGTTGAATTTAAGAATATTTATATATTAATGTTAGTAGTTTTATCTCTATAGTTTATATTCTTATTTATATTATGCTACATTTACCATGTTAATATTTTTTTTGTATTTTAAATAATATTATATATTAATGTTAGTAGTTTTATCTCTATAGTTTAATATTCTTATTTATATTATGCTACATTTACCATGTTAATATTTTGTTTGTATTTTAAATAATATTAGAATTTTAACGTTAACTTTTGGTAAAAAAAAAGAGTTCATATTAGTATTTTTTTAATATAATATTAGTTATTTGAGTATTAATTATTTTGTTAATGTTAGAGTTTTTAGGGTTTAGTGTTCTTTTGAAGAAAATTTAGTATTAGAGTTTTAGGCATTAGATTTTGTTAGTACAATTTTTTTTTTAAATTTTGGTTTTCACAACATTTTTTGTTTATAGTTCTTTAAAACTATCCTAAAATTTAGTATCCTTGTTTGTTTTCTTTTATAATATTATATTTTTTGAATATTTTTTTTAGTTAAAAAGTTTAGTGTTTTTATTTGTTTTCAATAAAAATTCCTAATTGAATGATTTTTTTTAATGTTTTTTAAATTTAAGTTTGACGTTTATAGTTTATAAAGTTTAGTAATTAATTTGAGTGAATTTATCCCATAGTGTGACGGGTGGTGTGTACAAGGCCTGGAAACGAATTCACCGCCGTATGGCTGACTGATGATTACTAATGATTCTGGCTTCATGCAGGCGAGTTGTAGCCTACAATTTGAACTGAAGACGGGTTTTTGGAGTTAGCTCATCCTTGCAAGATCACGACCCTTTGTCTCGGCCATTGTAGCACGTGTCGCCCAGGGCATAAGGGGCATGATGACTTGACGTCATCCTCACCTTCCTCCGGCTTATCACCGACAGTCTACTTAGGATTCCAACCTCAACAGTTGGCAACTAAACATGAGGGTTGCATTCATTGCGGGACTTAACCCAACACCTTACGACACGAGCTGACGACAGCCATGCACCACATATGTCTTTGAGGTTACTTGGCTAAACTCATTAATCAAGTTAATCAATATTCGTTAACTGTGGGTACATTCAACTAAAGACCCACAACTACACTCTTCTCACTATAGATATATTTCTGTGTCCATGAATATAGATCAATAACAACAAGTTCGTCCTTCACGAGTGTTCGTAACTCCAACAGGGTCAAATTACTATTTTACCCTTGGGTTACCTCTGACTCCTTAAGTACCAGTGCTCTTCTAATGAACAACCTTTTTATGGTTCAACCAATAAAGAAAACCCCCTCCTGGGCCAATGAGAGGGTACCCTTTGTTCAAGTCCCGGAGACACCATTTAAGGAAACACTCATCTATTTACCCTGAAGACGAGAAGAAGCAAATTCCATATTGTATTATTATATTCCCAACTCCACACTTGTTCTTGTCCCCAAAATGTAGGCATATTGAGTCCGTAAACTGGCCACTCTCACCCATACAAATCAAAGGACAAACCCTCATGAATAGAAGTTCATAATATACTCAGGATTAAGAATAAGTTGCCTAGGTCATCCAATTGAAATAGAAACCTAACTAGTTAACGGTGTTACATCTAGTGGTTACTATTTCGCGGTCCGGTCTTATGCAAACTGATTGCATAGATACCCTCACTCGCGTGTCACCTACATGAATGCATTAGATAATTGTGTTTGTATCAAATGCAAAGTGGGTTGTATCCCAAGTGTCACCAGGTTAAGGTACCCAACCTTATCCCTATACTATAGACCCTTTAGGCTGTATCTTGAATATCGATCATTGTATGTCTCCACATACAATCCAAGACTCATAAGGCAACATTGGATGTTAGTTTATTAGATTTAGGGTTATTAAGACAAAATAGAAAACAACACAATAACATTTATTGAATTAACATCTATAACTCTTTATTGATGATAGTCAATTAATAATATTTACTATCTACGAGTTTTAAGGCATAAAACCGAACATCCCACTTGAACTAAAATTCTAGTTAGTGGGTTTTTCATGATACCAGAATCTAAAAAGTCGGGTTATGGTAAATAAATACTATAAACTAGGGCATCCATATACTCATTACACATCTCCCATTTGCCATAGATTATATAATGTAAATGTCTCATAGACCTAGATTCTCTAGATGACCCTCGAACACTTTAGTCGAGAGAGCCTTTGCAAATGGATCAACAATGTTATGCTTTGAGACAATCTTTGTGACGATTTCATCTCCTTGTTGCACAATCTCCCATATCAGATGATACTTCCTTTTAATATGCTTTCCTCGTTTGTGACTACGAGGTTTTTTAGAGTTGGCTATTGCCCCACTGTTGTCACAGTATAAGGTGATGGGTAAGTCCATATTTGGAACCACTTCCAAATCGTTTAGGAACTTCTTGAGCCAAATTGCTTCATTTGCTGCTTCACAAGTAGCTATATACTTAGCTTCCATAGTGGATTTGTAATGCATCATTACTTGATGCTACGCCATACTACAACTCCCCCATTCAGGGTAAACACTGATTCTGACGTGGATTTCCTAGAATCCTTGTCAGTTTGGAAATTAGAGTTGGTGTATCCTGTAAGGATCAAATCCTTAATTCCATACACCAACTTATAGTCTCTCATTCTCCTAAGATACTTGAGGATGTTCTTAACCGCAATTCAGTGGTCTAACTCTGGAGTGGACTGGTACCTACTGACTATTTCCACTACATAAAAAATATCTGGCCTAGTGCAGAGCATAACATACACTAAATTGCCCATAGCTGAGGCATAAGGAATATGTCTCATATCCTCACCTTCTTGAGGTGTCTTAGAATATTATTCGAATAATGTCGGTTTAAAACCCCGTGATATTATTCCTACTAGTATTAATGTCGATAAAATATACTAATATTAATGTCGGTAAACCTACTAGTATTTTACAACCCCGTAATAATGTCGGTTTATAACCCTGTAAAATAACCGCAATGTCGGTTTATTACCTTATTACCTACTAGTATTACCGACATTACCTTTCAGGCACGGGGTTCAATTATTACCAGTAGCCATTCGTGATATTTTACCCAAACATGTAAGACTTGCAATTACTCGCCTATACTTCTTCTTTAATGCTATATGTTGCAAGGCGATCGATTCATCTTAGTTAAAGGGTATGCAAGAGGGTATTGTTGTCACTCTATGCCTCTTAGAGAAATATTTTCCTCCATCATTCTTTACAATAATGGTACACCTTGTAGTGCATCTCATAAGAGAAGTTGATTTTTGTGGACCTGTTTATTTGAGGTGGATGTATCCTTTTGAACGATACATGAAAGTGTTGAAAACTTATGTACGAAATAGAAATCGACCAGAAGGATGTGTTGGAGAAAATTATATTGTTGAAGAGACTATAGAGTTTTGTTCTGAATTCTTATCTGGTGTTAATTCTATTGGGCTAAACTCATCAACAAAGAAAGCGAATTCAAACATTGATAGAGCATTGTCAGCTGCTTCTTTTATCAGATCGAGTAAGGATGAGTTGGATCAAGCTCATCTTTATGTCCTTCAAAATGTAAATGATGTGCTTCCTTACGTTGAGTATGTAGATCTTCATCTTATTCTTGTTTTAGGTTACTTGATTATTCAATAATCTACTAACTTTTTCATTTATATTAGGCAACATATGGATATTTTGTCTAAGCTCAATTCTGGTAAAAATAAAAGTAGAAAGTGGCTTCAAGAAGAGCATAATCGTACATTCAGTCGGTGGTTGTCCACACGGGTAATCTCTAGAGACCTACTATTTGATATATAATTAAATGTTAATTACTAAAATATTATGAAATATATCGTAGGTTGCACAAGCTCTCGAAGTACCCAAAAATTCCATATCGCCTTCTTTGAGATGGATAGCTAATGGACCTTGTCCAAATGTGGAAAAATATTCTGGTTATGTGGTCAATGGTTACTATTATCACACAAAGAATCGCGATGATGTTAGGAGGGTTCAAAATAGTGGAGTTAGTATAACGGCTACCACAATGCAAGTCTCTAGTGCTAAAGATAAAAGGCCGTCATGTCAGATATGACCTTTTATGGTGTAATACAAGAAATATGGAGCTTGACTATCATGAATTATCATTTATTTTATTCAAATGTAATTGGGTTGAGAATAGAACTGGAGTCAAAACAGACGAGTTTGGGTTTTCTATTGTGGACCTTAATCATATTGGACATAAATCAGACCCATTTATTTTAGCCTCTCAAGCAAAAAAAGTGTTCTATGTAAAAGACCCCACAAATTTGGGTTGGTCAATTGTTTTAACATCTCCACAACGAACAATTGAGGATAATTTTTATGAAGATGAAATAGGAGATATGCTACAAGAGTGTGGTTATGAAGGTATGCAAAGAATGCCCAATGTTGATACATTTACTGAGATTGATGATACAACATCCACATACATTAGACATGACTGTGAGGGTCGATGGGTTGATAAATAATGTATTAAACATGGTATGTCATTTACTATGGTTATATGTATTTAAATATTAAGATTATATGTTTTTTTGTGTGAGTAATATTTTTTTTCTTTTTCAGATTGACATGGAAACTTCAACAAGTAGAAGTGAGGATGATAGAAATATGATCCCACAAAAATATAGTAGAATAAGTATACCACGTGACCTAACTACAATGTCTGAGTTGGCACAAATAAGGACATCTGGGCAACGGTTGACCATCGATTATAATGAACATGGACAACCGGTTGGATCTGGCACAAAGAAGATGCAGAGTTATATAGGAGTTTGTGTTCGACAACAAATTCCTATAACGTATGATTCTTGGAAAAAAGTTCTAAATCATTTAAAAGACAAACTTTTTGATTGTGTAGCGGTATGTGTTCTAAACTTTTAATTCATGTGCATAGTAGTTTATTAGTTTATTGTTTAACTACTTTTTTTCATTGTGCAGATGTCGTTCAATGTGGACTCTAAGTCCAAACATTATATACTAATGTCTGCATCTAGGAAGTTTCGGACTTTCAAGACAATATTGACTCAAAAGTTCATACTTCCATTTAAGAATGAATCTTCGATCTTGCAATTTCCACCGCAACAATATTCTCTTATAGAGTAAGATCATTGGACATCGTTCGTCAACGAACGATTGAGTGAAAAATGGGAGGTAAGTCATTCACAATAAATTACATGTCAACATTATCATTGTTTTGATAGGTAACTTCAACTAGATTTGTTGTACAGAAAATCAGTCGTGTTAAAAAAGAAAGACGTGCGAAATGTGTATATAATCACCACATTTCTCGGAAGGGCTATGTGAATCTTGCCCAAGAATTAGTGAGTTATTCGACTTAAATTAAATATTTTATTCTAATATATTTATGCTAATTAAATATGTATGTTCATGTAGAACCTATCGAATGACCCTTCTTATCGGGCGACTTTATGGAAAGAAGCAAGAAAAGGAAAGAATAATGAATACTTTGATGAAGTTACTCGAGAATGTGCCAATCGGATTGTAAGTATATATTATGCAAAATTTAAGATGACATATATATAAGTTTAAGATGATATAGATATTGTGTGAAAATTGTAATATGTTTTACAGAATAAATTGGCTGAAGTTCATGAAGGTGAAGATGTTCTCACCGAAGCATTGGGTACGTGTTAGAGGAATGTGTGATTTTGTTTCCCATTCTCAATATTTCAAATTAGTAAAACCAAAGTCCTCTATGAGTCAAGAAACTGAAGGAGGCCCTAGTAAAAAAATTGTTCGACATGGTAAAATGTCAAGAGAAAGAACTAACAGTAAACAATCTCATCAGTCCAAATCATCTGTTGGAAGTGTTGCACTAAGTGCATCTAAAGAAGATACTGAGAAGATGTCTAAAGAAGAAGATACTGAGAAGATGTCTAAAGAAGATTTGGAGGTAATTTATTTATTGTGACTTTTAAATTTTAATCATATTGTACGTGCTTAACCATGCATGACATAAGTTCTTTTAAATTTGTTATGGGGACACCATACCACTTGGCTATAGGAACTGTAGATAATATTGTTGCAGTAGCCACAACATTTGATGATGATGTGTCATGCTTAATCGTGAAAGTTCTGATTGACATTGTCATTGGAGAAGATTTGCCTATACCAATTCCTGTGAAGGGTAGAGTTCTTAAAGCAAGCAATGGGCAACTTCGTAAAATGGCCTCGTGAACTTGTAGTTATGGGTGACGAGAAAAAAGTATGTTTCCTTTTCAGTTTATGAGTTTGGTTATTTATTATTTTTCCTACTTTGAATTTTTGTAACTTTGGTTATGGTAGGATCATTCACCAATTAAGAGCTTCAGCCAGTCCTCCAAATATGCTAATGCTAATGGTACTATCAAATTATTGAATGGACATGCCATGCATAACATGAACGATGTAGACATGATTCGTATCTCTTTGGACGAGCATATATTTGGAAGAGACAAATTTATTTATTTAGGCCGTGATGATCTGCTCCAATAT